>NW_026543113.1:0-55085 GCF_028750875.1 Macrosteles quadrilineatus | reverse complement strand
TTTACTACACTATACGTTGTTCACTTTGACCTTTCTTTCCTATCTACTTATCAAACGTTACAACACTGTATCTGTGTTGGAAGTAGGTGGATTTGCATTTCAAATTAACATAGTTTTACCAGGAAGTTGAGGTTAAAATTTTTTAGTGTTTCTATAATTTGGTTTCGACAATGCTATCCTGAATGAAATTGGGTTTGCTTTAAAGTATTTCCTATGCATTTATAGATAGATGTGCATAAGTAAATGAATATGGTGTTTGCCTTTAAATTTTTGGAAAACTTATTCACCTCAACGAACTGACAGCTACGAATACAGTTTGACTACAATATAAGCCTAGCACTGAAAAGTATTTCAAGTCATACCAACGACAGCTGAATTTTGGTTGTTTACTACTTTTGACTTCAAAAGCTTTGTTTTCATTTCTTGGTTTCAATTTCTTCTGGGCATTCATAGTTCCCCCACGAATTCTATCTTTTAGTACCTAAACAATACGTACAACTCACTGATAAACCTCTAATACATTTTCTATTTGAAGTTCCACCAGGAGCAGAGTTTGAGTTTGGAACTTGTCGTGTCATCCTGGTTAACGGTGTCGCCGTGAGTTCACAAAAGGGAGAACCCATAAATTAGAATTGCAGTCAAAGCCGAGGGAAGCACAGGCTAATCATTCCACGAACGTGATTTAATAGCTTCAAAACTTGTTGATTAACATGTCCGTAGTTTGTAGCTGAGTTTTTGTCAGGATTGTCTCCGAAATTCGTGTAAAACTTACCCTAAAGCTTATCTGGGTTGGTCTCTTCTAATATTTGCTGTCAACAATGTTATCATGTGGAAAAGTGGATGGTTATGAAATCATATGTTCGTCTTCATACATTAAAGTTATGTAATTAAAAATTTTGCTTGAAAATCTTTAGTTATATTAATAGACAGGCAACAAAAAGAGTGGGAAATAACGAGAGTAAATCGAGTTTCTGTCCTAGGACACTAGGCTCTAAATGTAATAACAATTTAGATCGTTTTTAAACTACTTCAGACTAGACCCAAGGGTTGTGGCATTATCACTTAGGTACCATTGGTGATTTGGCAGAATTTGAACCCGGCACCTCAGAGACCGAAGTCTCAAGCTCAGCTCCTTCACGAAGGTAAATAAGCTTGACAAATAATTTCACATCCAATGTATGAGTTAGGAAACAAAAAGTTGACTTACGTCAAAAACTTATTACACAGTAGTCAATCAAATCTTTGAAATATCAACCGACACTCATTCTACGCTTGCTCAATGCACTTATCATCCATATGCACCACCGCAATAACTTGATGCAAAAAATTCCCCCGATCACTTCACTGGAGATTTTAACGGTGGTGTAAGCATTCATTCGCAGCTAGTTAACCTCGCCAACGTATATGGCGGATTTTATGCCCTGCTTACCATTTATCTATTTCTCTATTCGCGCGTTTCTCTATTGACACCTCCATAACTCTAGGGAGCTTCCCATACATATGTATGTTCGCATACTTCCACATTCAACGTCATAGGTAATCATGGCAGCAGTAACTCGCTGACAACTGGGTTGTGACATGTGTGTGTGTGAGTGAGTTATGTGGGTTGACACAGTATAAACTGTAGGTAACTCATCCATCCACATTTACTTCACTAGTGAGCATAATCATGCGTTGTATATGTGGTTTGGGGTACTGGGAAATCTATCATGTGGCTTTGTTTTGAATGAAAGCTTAGCGGTTTTCTTTCTTCAAGAAGGTTAAAATAAATTGATATTTTGAGATTCGGGTTAAAAAATTAACAGTGCACAATGGTTTATCGTGAAATATTGAAAAAGGGGATGTGTATTGTGTGGTTGAATTTAAATTGGTGTTTTCATATCCAATATTTCAATTGTTATGGAATTAATAGACAGTGGCCAAAGATTTCTTAAATGAAACTACCAAAAGGGTGGTTTTTAACAGAACCAAATCCAAGTCATTGAAGCCATGCTAATCCTCCAAGGAAAACAGTAATTAACTTTGAAATCCATAGTTCATCAAAAACAAAAAATACCACCAGCCAAACTGATTGTTAAACATTCCCCATTAAAATTATCAATATTTTTTCATCACCTTGTGCAGAAAGTAACAATTCGAATAACTGATATCAAAGAAAAGAATATTGTTCTCCAAGCCCTAATTTTGAGCAAGAGCAAACTATCAAAGGTAGGGAGGTTCCATTTAGAAAAATATAAAAGTTATTTTCTGTTTACAAAATAAAAATTTCATTTTGAAATGCTGCTAGAATTGATACCTTCAATCAGTGTGTTGCAGTGCACAGTTTGTTAGATAAAAATAGATTTAAACCGTTCCAGGATTTAGAAACACTGTATAATTAGTTGCATCATAGAAAGAGCTAAACTTTTGTTTAGGTTTTAAGATTGAAGATACAGTATAATCAGTGTCAAAAAGTTATTAAGAGGAATATCACCTAACTGGAACATCCTTTCATCTGTCAACATGTTTTGGAGAAGATCTATCACTGGATATAGGGAATTTTAAAAAGTACTTTGACTCTAATAAGACCATCCTACTATTTCCAAAGCCGAAAGAAAATATTATATTCGAGTGGTAAAGTGTATATACACATTAAGACTTTTAAACAAATATTCATTCTTGTGCAACAATTGATGATGAAATAAAATGTTGAACTATAACTGATATGGAGTACGGAGCATTTCGAAGGGACTGTGATATTACAAATAACGAACTACCTTTCTCATCATCACTTAATCCTGACAAAAACTCAGCTACAAACTACGGACATGTTAATCAGCAAGTTTTGAAGCTATTAAATCACGTTCGCGGAATGATTAGCCTGCGCTCCCCTCGGCTTTGACTGCAATTCTAATTTATGAGTTCTCCCTTTTGTGAACTCACGGTGACACCGTTAACCAGGATGACATGACAAGTTCCAAACTCATACTCTGCTCCTGGTGGAATTTCCAAAACTTCGTTAGGTTTCAATGTGACAGTTGTGAATATTGTGTAACTACTAATAGGTAGAATTCTTAGGAGGGGGAGTAAAAAAAAAACTAGATTGCCCATACGAAATTGAAAGAAACAAATAAACCAAAATATTCCAAATCAAAAGTAAAAAACCAAATTTCGAGTATTTTTTGCACCACTTGATATATCATAAAGTCCTGTGCATAATGCATTCAAACTGTATTTTTAGTTATCAATAAATCTTTGGGAGACGGGAATGAGTTCTTGTAAAATTAAAAGGTTAAAACTGCCCCGACCCATAAAATATATTTTAAAAATATCTGGTAGGCAACTACCAATCTAGAGCAGTGAAATATGTTTTCACAAATTCAGGGAGAACGTTTTAACTATAATTTTTACTTTAGGAGAATACAGTGCCACAAACCCTGCCCAAGAAAATTCATCCTTACCAAAACTTTGGCAGTTGTAAATTACAAGAAATAGCAACTTAACTTAATTAAAACAGTAGTTTTTTATACCGCTAAACGTTTTGGCTTTTGGCTAGGATGAATCATTTTAGGCTTGGGTTCGAGGCGCTTATCCAATTGATACCTCTAATTTACTACTCGTCTTAAGTTCTCAAAGATTTCATCCCGAATCCTTAAGGAATTTCCCCAGTTCAGTAGAAATATTAATATTTGTTAAAAACGTAAATATTTAGGTTTGGTACTAATTTGCGAAACCTTATCACATTATCTGTAATGGTTCGAAACAATCTTTTTTTGGCTTTTTGAGGATTGTACACTTACACATTACAAATCCATCATTCTAAAAGCAGAGCAATATTTCCCTTACACGTACTACAACATACAAAACTCGAAAAAAATTGTAGATCACCCTGTCTACGGTACATGCCACACCGTTGATTTCATTACTCGTTTTAAATTTAATCCGAACTGCCGTAAAACCGTTTGGAATTTTATGGGCGATTTCTCGGGGCAGGTACCGCATGCGTCTTACTACTGATGCTGGATGGCTGTTTACTGTAATATATTACCAACGGAGCCGCCGCGGTGGGTTTAGTGTTGTTTTATACCCCAGTTAGGCGTAATTGCTCTTCGTCCAAGTGATGCTTGCTGCGGTGATATGACAAATTCTTGAGTGATTTCCTAGTTTATGGTAGAGATTTGGTAAGTAAAGCCAATAAAAATGGGTGTTTTGATTGGAAACCCCCGGGGGGGGGGGGGAATTTATCAATTTCCTATTTTATAGATAGTGCTTGTTATAAATGGGTCCGAAATGCGTATTTGAGTGATCCTGTGATAAGTTCTTAGTTGAGGGTCACGAGGTTGATTATGGATATTTTATAACTTGGGTACAACAATTATAAGGTAGCTAATAGTTTTACCTACTTTAACTAATGACCCTAAAGGAAAATAGCTGATATGTCTTCAAAGTAAAACCTACGTCAGCGACATTATGTATTTTATTATGTTGAGGGAACGTCGTTCAAATTGAAACGATTTAATCAACTCTTAACTATATTTGGATCGAATATGAAAACCAGCATTTCTATGTTTAAGTCTGCAAAAATATCAGACCCAACCATAAAAAGGACGTTTTGAGGGAGAAACTGCTCCAAAAATCAGTGTTATCCATCTAAAAAATTGATTTTCATATGAAAATTACTTAAAGAAATTCATAAGTCTTCAATTACTTACCGAGTAAGTTGTCTCTCAAATTGATATCATACAGTATAAATTAATTTCAATTGTTTGCATTTTCATAAACATGGAAAATTTATTTTTATCATTTTAGGCTTTTAGATGTAAATAAAAGCCATAGGTTATTGTGTTTATTATCGGACCAAACCTAAGTACTTTAATAATTGAGCAATGCTATTTTTATTTTGGTGCATGTAAGAAAGTCTATTTTACCATGGATATTGTTAAAAAAATGAAAAAAAACAAATGTATCTATTAGCTTGCTTAGTCTGCTTCTGCTTGTTTGCCGCTGTTTTTTTTTTCATATCGACTAAAGATTATAAATATGGTTCAATTATGTGGATGCAATATCACAAAATCCATGTGTCCACACATTAGCTGGGTGTGGCTTTTAATTTTCAACCCAATTATCCTCCGATTTTTAATTACAAACTATAAATTTCTGCTAATATACTATATCTACGCTATAAACTTCACATCTGTACCTACATTGTAACCAAAAACCTACACCAATGCAATTTACAACCCAAACTGTTCACAAACTGCACACCAATTAAGCAATTACAATCCTCATCAACTCCCATAGACGTATCAGATTAACCTATGCATATTCATAGGCTTGACAACGAGTATACAAGGTTGAGTTGGAAAGGTACAGTTTAGTGCTAATGCTCTAAGAAACCCTTGTTAAACGTGTAATGTGAAGGCAGAAGCATAAAGTGATTCGACTCCCACAGTCCTCCTACGAACTGATCGCAACCGTGAGTTTAGATAAACTCCAGCAGTGAACGGCCTTGGAAACTGTAGCAGCTGACTCAGTGAGTCACTGATGTAATGGTGTATCTAGCAACCGTGCATTCGTTTTTTACTTTCTTCATTATGCATAGTACTTGGAGAAAGTTTTTGAACAAATTTTCGAGTTTGAGCTAAGAGTGGTCTCAGTTTGGGCCCCCCAAAAAGTGTCTTTAAAGATGTGTGGATATTTAGAGCTACAGACTACACCTGTGGTCAATTAATTAATATTTGTTATATATATATATATAAATGCATGGTATCTCTTGGGTTTTTTAAACTTTTTTAAATTTTGATAAAGTTCTGACTTTAAGCAAACTTGTACAATCTTCAATGCTCTGAATAGTTTGATTTAAAAGTTATTGCAATTCGTGTAGGTTTACCCATTACATATCATAGTTAATCCCACCACAATTGTAAGCTGTGGCAGTAACTTTTACAGAAATTGCTGAATGATTGAATAACAGAATAATACAACTTCAAGAGTTCAACCAATACAGATGAAACTGTCCACCCAACAAGCAAAGGTCATTCAGCATTGGGTCTGATGATGATTGGAGTGTCTAATCGAAATCGATCACCTCTTACAATCTTTTATGTGTATTTACAGTCTCCTTTGTTAACAGGACAAGTGTAAAATAGCTATTTACCTTACAAGTGTAGTAAGAGCGTTTTTACATCACTCAGGTGAATGCGGAAGCGAGTTGTATAATTTACCTAAGTGATGTAAACACGCTCTTGCGTAACATGTAAAGTACACGATTTTACCTGACCCGACAATATACAGGAGGTTACGAACAGTATTTTTTACTATCCATTTCACTCATCTTCTAACAGTAACGTTCATTTACAAACAAAAGCTAGGTTAGGAAAATTCTTCAAAACATAACAATAAAATTCAAGCCCACAGCTGATTTCTAGCGTTGAACGTCGTTGGCCGTTGGCTCCATAGAGGTATATTTTTTAAGTTATGCACTCAATGTTATTTAAATGGATTTCATTACATCACCGAGTGAGTTTTTTTCAACTTTACATCACTCGAGAAGTAAGGAAGTTGTATTACACGCTTGGGGTAGGGAGGTTTAACATGGCGGGTTAGGTAAAATATGTTTCAAGAGTGTTATTAGATGTAATTTTATTTACTTTTTGTAAACCTAACACTGTACAATGCTGATCAAGAATTTAAACATACAAGACTGTATGTGTAATTCAATTGCTATTGTATCCACTTTCACCATACATGACCTTGATCAAACCTACAAAACTCCTGCAGCCTCACAAAATATGCTCCCTATTGTTTAGTCCACATGCCGATAGTGACTCCTAGGAGGTCCCATAACCGGTGAACAGCAGACTTAGAAACTAGTCCCGCTATAAAATACAATCGTAAAAGTCCGAATCCAGCATTTGATGGTCAATGAGTCCAACCATCCTGTGTTCGTATCGGCAGCAGATCTTATTTGTATTTTGGCCACAATATGTGCTCAACATGAGTTCTAGAATTCTTTAGAGAACGACTAAAATAAAACACAGCTCGGGAATGGTAGTCCTGTTAAGGTTTCTAGCTGGTTTTGCAATGAAAAGGGGTCGATGTTATAGTTTCTACTTGATGTATTTCTTGTAGATGTGTATTTATTTTCCACATGTGAATTGTCTAAAAAAATTGACTGTAACACGATGTTAAAATAAATCTTGCAAAAAGTGATGTTTTTATTAGAAAATGGGGTTGTAATAAAGTGAAAGATAAGTAAATAAGTATTCCTAGCCCAATTATATTAAACAAGTTATAATAAGACAAGAGAAAGAAAATTTACTTGATAATTTGATAAATTTTGACTCATGACCTAATTTTATCGAACACTATCTGCATTTCTTATTAAATTGTTTTTACACAATTTTATACGAAACGAGAGTAGAATTGTTTTTTGAAATACATAAAATTCTATGTATAGTAATGGTTAATTTGTATTTCTTTATAGTGATTAGTTGTAATATGATTTTTGTTATAGTTAACGCTAGACCATTGGGGAGTGAGCTGGTCTATTGGTAGCGAAGGATTTCAATTTCTAAGGTCTCTGGTTCAAATCCCGAAATATCACCAATTGATTTCATTCAAGTGGTAATACTACAACCCATACGTTCACGGTGAAGTAATGTGAAAAACGATCCCGGGCTTTAGCCTAGCGCTCAAGACAAAAAAACGCTATAAAATAAGTGAATGAGGATTAAAGTAAAAAATAATGCATGTACCAGACAAATTGTTTTTTGTGACCAACGGATTCGTAATCAAATCACTTAAAAAGAGCGACGTCTCAACTACACTTTTGTCATATTACACCTTTCTGGGTACACGTTTTACATTTTCTTCCACCTTAGAGAACGAAAATCAACCCAAAACCTCTTGAAGTTTGTATCTTTATTTTAATGGGTCTGATCTAGCTTATTTTTAGTTTTAGTGACTTTTACCATAGACAAAAAAAAATAAATATAGACCGTCAGCTGTGATGTGGTTAGCATAAGTTCTGGCGTCCACCGCTACGAGCGCCGTGTAGTTACGTATCTCGTGTGCCACACTACACGGCGCTCCCAGCGGTGGACGCCAGAACTTATGCTAACAGCAGCACCGCTGAAGGTCTATATTTATTTCTATTCGTCTATACTTTAACACTGTACATTTCTGAATTTATAGCAATAAAACGTTCCGATTCTGTTTCTGATTCCCTTCCAAGCTACCAATTCCTCATCCCAGAGAGCCGACCACCACGGAGATCCTCGCCGTGTAACGAACCCAGCTCTATAAATTAATCCAAGCAGAGCAGAGAGCACTTACTGCTTGTTAACTATCTGCATCTGTTACTTTACTCGTAAATCTGGACAAATGAGCTGCAAAAACTGCGAAACTGCGACCACCGCAGCTGATTGTGGGTAACGAACAGTTGCTATGACGACCATGAACACTAGTTAGCGTTATGTGGCATCATGCTGCAGAACTTGCGATTCTGACAATGTGGAACTTTAAAGAGGACTGACATAATTTATCTTCCGTATTTATTTTTGACTAGTTGTAAAACATTTAGGTTCAAGCAATTCCTGCTTTTTGTACAACGCCTATGTATACATTTTGGGATTATAATACTATCATCAGTTCTTAAAAAACATGAAGTTATGAGTCTGCGAAAAAAATGTTTCTTTCGAAAAAGGGAGTGGTGAAGGAAATAGTAAAGGCGAGCAGTGTGGAGTTTGGAAATGGATTAATGTATCTGCAATACTAAGACTGCTTTCAGAGTAAACTAATGATTTTCCTCTAGCAAAGCTCGGTCCCCAGGTATTATATCTTAATTTGAGGTACATTAAACTAGAACTACTGCGAGAGTCAAATTAGATTAAATAAAATTTTACTCCTTAGTAATTTGGTATCAATCAATTAAATTTAAAGCTATATTATATGATTGCACTGACTCATTTTCTTTTCTTTCTTACTTTTTTGACTGGAGGGTGAATTTGTCTTCATTTGCAATTGAACCATGACTAATGTAAAATGTTATTTAAGGAGTCTATACGAAAAATATTTTTTTAACGGGTTTTCTATCATTACGATTTTGATTGTAGCCAAACAAATGGACTCTGTGTATTTCATTGTCCATTGTGTATAGTCCATAGTTTTCCCAAATAAATAAATACTATTCCAAATCGCAATGACAAATGTGTCCACCAAAAGTCACCCCTGTACACACCTTTGTCAGAGCTACCCCTTATAACGACAACTCTATCTCAGATGCAAATTCACAGATAAATCAAGTACGACAAACAGCTGATAATCCTTCTGTGGTCGCTGCGCTCACTCTCGTATTGTACGAGGATTAGCGAGATTAATTGTGTGAATGTCTCCAGTGACTGTTAATGGTTACCTCATCCTGAGGGAATCAACCGGGAGTCGGGAGTCGGGAGTCAAGAGATGGGGTGAATCAAGGTGACTTGATAGGCACACTGTTGAATGCCGTTGTTAATATTAGTGAGGTTTCATTTTTCGCTAATTTTATGTGTTGAGTATATCCGATGTAAAGGGTTATTATAAATTCTCGTTTCAGCCACTATCTTGTGCAATTGTGTCAAGTTTGTTAACCACCTGCCAATGCTATTAGTGGTACTTATTATTTCTTTCAGGGTTGTTTTCTTCCCATTCTTTCTACTCTGTATTCTCTCTATGTGGCTTCTCTTATGTGTTTTTTTAGCTTTGCTCCGTTCGTGTGGTGTGATTTTCTTATGTTGTAGATAGTGCCTTACTTGAGGTTAAAATCCGATTTATGAGATTCCGAAACGATTTGAAGACTTTGTTTTTTACTCATCATTATGAAGAGTGTTCATTATAATCCTCTAAATAGTTTGGCATAATAACCTTTTTACTTGCTAACTTGTTTTCCGGCTTATTATCTTATTTTGATTATTTTCTGGTCGTACTGGCTAAATACATGGAAAACATTGATTGCAATGCTAAATACACAAGATCAGACAATTTAAACCATAACACCACATCTAAACCCCATTCTTGCAAACGTATTTCTATAGCAAATTTTACATGTATTTGATATTGTAATTAGTATTAGTGTTTTGTTCTCTCATTAATTAGACATTGCACTAATTTACTTACACTATATTTTCGTTTCAACAATCATTGTATCAAACATTAGTTTGTATCTAAAATTAATTCCTTTGCCCAACATGTATTCCAAACAACACACCCCGATTCCCCCCCCCCATCCCGATTCGCCGATCAATTTCCCACCAAACCTCTTCATTTCACCTGCCACAATTTATTCATCCGATTCCCTCCCCCGATTTACCCATCCCACCGAAATCAATTATACATAACCCAATATCAAATTAACCATACCGGTGTTTAGAAAGCCTACGAGTCCATCTTCCAACCCCGGGGCCAATAGAAAACCGGTACAAAATGATTAACCGTTAATAGAATTTCCGCAACCGTTGATTTGGCTGAGCACGAGCTCTGGTAATTATTTCAAGGGATCATTGATTATGTAAATTCCAGGCCGTGTAATCAGGACGATATCTGATTAGAGGGAGCAATCAGCTGATTATGATTGCTGTTTACCTAAACGACAGATTAGACTGAGAATCAGACGGCCCGCCCACCGTCAAATTATGCTCATTGCTCAAACGGCGTATTTGATACGAGATTTGTCTGGATTGCTTCCGCGGCGTTTTTTTCTAAACGGGTGATTTAGATTTCAAGTTTCGTCAAAGATTGCCAATATGCGATTAGATGTGGTAATCGAAAGGCTGAGGGATATGTTAAGGTCAAAATTATGCACTGCAATACTCCTTAGACTGGAAATCCCCTTAGAATATCATATAAATGAATTATTATCCAAGAAACCCTAGAAGACCTCAACTTTAGCTTCAAGCAGCGAAATCACAATAAGAATAAGAATATCTTTATTGTCGTTAAATACAAAAGTACAATAGACAACGTCAGAACAAATAAAAGTTTTTAGGATTAGGTCTATTGTAGTGATAGAAAATAAGTTAAAACAGGAATAAAAAAACTATACAGGGTGAAAAACTTAATTGTGCCACCTTTGGTATCTCAGAAACTATCAGATTTAGAGAGAACATTAAATGGGGATCTTCAACTAGTTTTTATTGACATTAAAAATATGAATTCCAATGTTTCAAAAATGGCCGCCATTTTCCAATATGGCGGCTAACTTAAACATTTCTTATGGAACACCTTTTATGATTGTTTTACATTCTAGATGCAATTGTAAGACTTTTGTACTCATGGCATTTTCTCTGTAAACCCCTCGTTTAAAAGCTACAGCGTATTAAACTTTGAAAAATTAGCTTGCCGTGTGGTTTTAATTATTATGACATTACAAGCTTTTACAAGGGGTTCCATAAGAAATTTTAAAATTAGCCGCCATATTGGAAAATGGAGGCCATTTTAGAAACATTGGAATTCATATTTTTTATGTCATTAAAACCTATTTGAAGTTCCCCATTTAATGTTCCCTCTAAATCTAATAGTTTCTGAGATACCAAAGGTGGCACAGTTAAGTTGTTCATCCTGTATATTAGATATTTGGTATCATAAAGAGTCTTCTAATGAATGGAAGCTGACATTAACCTGTCAAGAAGCCATATCAGCTAATTTGTTTTTAAATATATTAAAGTCAAGCACTTGAAACAATACAGGTAGCTTATTAAAGAGCTATATTTGGAGGAATTTGTGGCTATTGGTTGATTTTGATAATCTTACCATCGGAATATATAGCTGGTGTTACATACAGTTGGTATTATAACTGCGAAATTCGTTACGTTTTCGGAATGATAACAGTTTCTTTAACATATAGAAAACTTTCAAAAATTAATATAAACAGGGTAGAGTCATTATTCTGCGATTGATAAAGAAAGGTTTGCTGGTCGTTCTGCAAGGAATATCAAACATTATTCTTAGTGTTTTTTTCTGCCACTTGAAAACCTTCTTGGCTCCAGCACTATTACCCCACAGAATGTTTCCATATACCACACGATACGACTCTAGAAATAACAAAACAATACAAGACTACATTCTCACACGATCAAAACATTCATAATCCCTCAATCCCGAATTCACAGATTAACCAAAGTTCAACCGGATCCTAAACGGTCCATGATAAACGGGTCTATAAGTCACATAAATAACCACGGGTTAACCAATCTTGTCCCCAAACACTCAGTTAATCATGGTCCTATTCCGAAGTAGATCGTCCAGTGTCGCTAAGCCTCGGCGGTGTCGTCAAAGACTCTACTTCTACATTCCATCTCCAGTGTCTTCTGATAGGTATAAATAGGTCCGGCCTAACAAGGTTACAGGCAGTTAGGGTAGTTTTATCGCGGGAATATTCAAATTTGGGCGCCAGTAAAGATTGTGCTGAAGGGCGTCGGGACAGTTTGTTGATTTATGGTAATTTGGAAACTCCAATTTTTTCTAATCGTCAGAACAAAGGTTGACGTGTTTGATATAAGTCCTGGCTACCTTGAAAGTTTGGTCACCTTAGATTTATATAGTTGTTTTTTTTTTTACAAATATTTCTTAGTTACAGTCAACTTAAAGGGGAAAATATTAACATTTTTACGTTAATTTGTTTCACTGTTAAGAGGAGTACGTATACATTACTTGTTTATTAGTTTTCTACCTATTTACCCCTCTGGGTAAAATATAATTTAAGCATATAAATTCAGTTTGTACTACCATTGTTAGTAAGTAATTTTTATTTTAGGTAATACCATTGACTATTGGATACAGTTGTATTAATAGTCAAAGGTTATTACCCAAAGGTCTTAAAGTACTCATGTTTTTACCTATTTTATAAAGAGTACCCTATACATAAAATACAATATTTCATACATAATATAGTTATTATGAATTAATGAGTTTATAGCTATACAACTTTAGAATGGTTTTAAATCAATTCTTCATTGACATGAGAATAACTGACCAAAATATTATGTTTACATAGTTCCAATGGATGATACTTTTAATTATGTGCTTGAAATCTCCATTAAATGTTATCATATTTCTATTTATATAAAGATCAGTTTAGAGGTTTAACTACATTGTGTTAGTGTCTTATAAACATCTGACATTTCAAAAGCTCGATAAAAAGCCTCTCCGATGAACAATTCACCTCGTTTACAAACAAACTTAATATCTTTATTTGAGAAAAATCAATCGACATTTGAACAATCTTAAACACAAATCGAAGAAACCTAACGATAAAAAAGCACTTGACCTTGTAATCGTAACACTAGTGAAACACCGAGAGTGAACCACTTGCATTGTTACAACTTACAACATCTGCTGCTGGGAATGGGAACTGAGGCTTGCGAACTAGAACCAAGGGCAAGGCTATGGGATAGACACGACATTAACCTCCGATCTGTAAATGGACCATCTTGATATGTCGACCTGTCGCCGTCATATTGATCTCTCTGGTGAAATCTGTATGGAGTAAGTAGTAGGAGATTTTGATACAGAAACTGATGGTGTTCGATGTAGGCTAGGTTAGGTTAGGTTAGGTAGGTTAGATTAGTTTAGGTTAGGTTAGGTTAGGCTAGGTTAGTTCAGGTTAGGCTAGCCTTTAACGACCCTAACCATCGTTACATAGAAATGAGATATTTTATGTAATGTTGTATCTTTTCTTATACCACTAAGCTAGGTATGTTCTAGTTTTTAGTGTTAAACATAAATACTATAACTAATGACTACTCTATACCTGTTACTAACTTCTCAAAACTTTGTTTAACGGTGTGTTGAAATTTGTTTCTTATTTTGTAACCATTTGTTTCAAAATAAGAGTATTTTTACCATCACAAGGGTTGCTTTCAATCTCTATGAATCGTACTGTTAAGAAAGATGGAATTTTGTATTATTTCTATCGAAAACCATTTCAAGTCCCCTGGTAACTTTTTTTGTTTTATAGTCTGAGTAATATAGTTTTTCATACGATAAAATACAAAACAATGTTTTTTTTAACAGCTAGGTAATTTTGTGTAAGATTAGATTACTCCTTAATGAATAGCCTTCTTTTATAACCGTTTCACCTCAAAGCCCAATTCACAAAGTAGAACCTCATCTTGTTCAAATTTGGAAAATCCCAAGTTATCCCACATCAGTAACTTGATTGCCCCCCTTCAACTTAAGCCCCATTCATAACCTTGTCAAATGATATGCAAACAGATAAACTCGCCGTTTTATTGGGCCGGCCTAAAACAATATTATACCCGGTAGAGCGCCGGTCACCATAAAGCAGGCTCGAGCGGCAGGACACTAGCGTCTCGTTAACTATCCCTAGGCTAAACCCCCGAAACGACATCGTTATTTATCCAAACTATAAAAGCGGCCAGAAATATAGTTCCGTTTAATCAGATATTGACCTGTAACTCAAGATTAGGGGTCAGACGTCATTTGTATTCAAATCGTTTTAATAAAATCAGACTCCACGACTGACGGGATAACCCGAGGAGAAACTTGAAAACGGAAACTTCTGGAGGTGGATAAGTCAAACAGGCTTAAGAAGGCACATCATAGATAGAGTAAAACACTACTATTCTTGATATTAAACATTAGATCGTCCAGGTGCTTAGAGGGTTAGTACCAGATAGCTGACGATTTGCAGACAGTGTCAAAGTTCGTAAAATGGTGTTATTCTCCTCCATAACCAGGATTTCCTCAACCAAGCCCCGGGCACAAGTGCCTTTTTAGGTTGGTTTGACTGTAGTTGTATCTTGACTGTACTCAAAACCATTGTAGTTCTTTACGCTTAAATTATCAAACTATTTTGTACAAAACCTTTAAACTGATTAAACTGGTGTTCTAAACAATAATTCAAAACAATCACAAAACTAAATCTCAGGTAAATCTGTCCCTTTCCACAGCAATAGAAATATATACCTACATTTATGTTGTACAGTACTATAATTATTAGCCACAATGGATGTAGAGTTGTTAAGTTTTCTCATTTTCAGTATTTATTGTGTGTGACAGTTTTTTTGTTTTTTTTTTAGTTTTAAACAAATTTTATGAACCGGACTTCATTTACATATTATTGATTAATATGTCAAGACCTGCAGTTTAACACTTATTTTCAATCAATCGCAATTTTATTATAAAAATATTAAAAATGAAAAGGAATCTAAAGTTCTTACACACAAATGAAACTAATTGAACTACTCGAAATCATCTACTTTAATTCCTCCCAAGAATGCCATCAATCGACAATCATCCATTTGTTGAAAGACCAAACCGTTTACCCTTCCGACATCACCCATTCTCGTCAGAAGTTTCCCATAAGCTAAATGCCTAGTTTCATGGCATTCTTCAGCTGGAGTAATCTACAATAATTGTAGCCATTGGCGCAGCTGCATCCCTACAAGTTTAGCCGCCTTCTACCTAAGTCGCTCGGGCACTTCATGATCTACATTTTGTATTGTAAATCTTAGTAGTGATTTATGTCTGCTCACCTGACCCGGGGGTTCGGATCCTTTGAACCAGCTGTAAAGAGAATAGTTGAGACGCTAAGTGAAATTCATTGTCCATCCGTCTGCTGTTAGTGTCTGTTCTTATAGTTGTGAACATCAAGCGGGATATAGATGTCTAGAGGTTCGAAGCTAAATTGACCTGATTGCACGATGTGCTGCTTTGTTCTCGAATATGTAGAACGATCAGATGAGTTTCAAACAGTCGGCAAACAACGCGTTCCCGGATTTCTGTCATCGTAAAGCAATAAGTGAGGTTATAACATCGAACTAATGTCTGGTTGATCGTCTTAGCTATTGTTTGATACATACAGTATTAGAATTGTGACAGCAGACCAATAACACAGTTCAGAGACGCAGTGTATCAGTTCTACCATGCGTTCAAATCCCCAGAAAATTAAATTTCCCTATAGACTGTTGCTGCTCCAAACAAATTTTCCTCTCCTCAGCAAATTTCGGTCCCCAGACACTAGAGCATGTAAACATGATACGGTAGGAACCATATGACTGTTTATGCAACAAACACGTCCTAGCAATGCTCGGTCTCCAGACACTAGTGGACATGTAACCAGGGTACGGTACGAATCCATATGATTGTTTATGCAACAAACACGCCCTTGCAAAGCTCGGTCCCCAGACACTGGTGCACGTGTAACCAGGTAACGGTAGGAGTCTATAGTCTAGATGACTCTTGATCGTCTAAAATGTTTTCTCCTCCTCAACAAACCTTGGTCCCCAGACGCTAGTGCACATAGGGTAGGAATCTACGCATAGATGACTGTGGATTCTCTAAACATGTTTTCTCCTCCTCAGCAAAGCCTGGTCCCCAGACACTAGTGCACATGTAACCAGGTTACAGTAGGAAGATGACTGTTTATTTTCGCAGCGAACATGCCTTCTTAGCCAAGCTCAGTCCCCAGATACTAGTATACATGTAACCAGGGTACGGTACGAATCCATATGATTGTTTATGCAACAAACACGCCCTTGCAAAGCTCGGTCCCCAGACACTGGTGCACATGGAACCAGGTTACAGTAGGAGTCTAAGTCTAGATGACTGTTGATCGTCTAAAATGTTTTCTCCTCAACAAACCTTGGTCCCCAGACACTAGTGCACATAGGGTAGGAATTACGCCTGACTGTGGACCCTCTAAACATGTTTTCTCCTCCTCAGCAAAGCCTGGTCCCTAGACACTAGTGCACATGTAACCAGGTTACAGTAGGAAGATGACTGTTTATTTTCGCAACGAACCTTCTTAGCCAAGTTCGGTCCCCAGATACTAGTATACATGTAACCAGGGTACGGTACGAATCTATATGACTGTTTATGCAACAAACACGTCCTAGCAAAGCTCGGCCCCCATACACTATTGCACATGTAACCAGGTTACAGTAGGAAGATGACTGTTTATTTTCGCAACGAACATGCCTTCTTAGCCAAGCTCGGTCCCCAGATACTAGTATACATGTAACCAGGGTACGAAACGTATCCATATACCTGTTTATGCAACAAACACGTCCTTAGCAAAGCTCAGCCTCCAGACACTAGTGCACATCTAACCAGGTAACGGTAGGAATCTACGCCTATATAGACGACTGTGGATCCTCTTAACATGTTTTCTCCTCCTCAGCAAAGCTCAGCCCCCATACACTGCTGCACATGTAACCAGGTAACGGTAGGAATCTACGCCTAGACGACTATGGGTCCTCTTAACATGTTTTCTCCTCCTCAGCAAAGCTCGGCCCCCATACACTAGTGCGCATGTAACCAGGTTACAGTAGGAAGATGACTGTTTATTTTGCCTTCTTAGTCATGCTCGGTCCCCAGATACTAGTATACATGTAACCAGGGTACGAAACGAATCCATATACCTGTTTATGCAACAAACACGTCCTAGCAAAGCTCGGCCCCCATACACTAGTGCACATGTAACCAGGTTACGGTAGGAAACTAGATGACTGTTGCTGCGAAAGTACGGCGCCCTTGGGGCAGTTCTCACACTCAGTTATACAACTGTAATCATAGGCTGTCTCACTAAGTGTGTGGGTGTATCGGATAGCTCGGCCGGATGTTTGTATTAGACATTCTCGACGTCTTTATTTACATGTTATTCCAATTATAAAGACACAAACCCAAGGAATAAAGTAGTTTCGCAATGCAGTGGCTGACATCACATGAAACCCTGTGTATTTTAAAGGATTCCCTCTTTTAGTTTCAACACTAGAGACATGGTTTATTTGAGGACATTAATAGATTTTAGGGGAAAGTGGCTCAATCCCTTTCAATTGTATGGGTGTGTCAGGGGTAAACAACCTCCCTTCGGGGGTAAAAATGTCCTCACAAATGCTATAATTCTAATTATTTTATAGAATCAAATGCAAGGTCACGTCTTTAGGGGAAAGGCTTAGATCTTGTGTATTATACATTTCCTAGATTCTATATAAATATATATGTATATAAATATATATTGTTTTTAAGGCTGAGTTTTACTTCACTTGCAATGTCATAAATCAGAAATGCATGTTTAATCAAAAATATATAAGTTTCAAACATAGGTAAAGTTATTTTCTCGATAGCCCAGTTGCTATAGGGCTCACCTTCAAATCTGAAGGTCGCTGGTTCAAGTCCAAGCGATGATGTACACAGTTGTAAATTTTCATTGGGCCTTCAATTAATGATGCTACTTAATAAACGGTCGACCTTAGGTAATAAAAGGGTTTGAACAGCCCCCTTAAAAAAAAAACGCAAATAGTCCAATGGTGTAGATAAAAAGCAATCAAACCAAAAAACTTCTAGAGTCGTGGTGAATTTACAGAGCCTATCCAGTACTCAAAAACGCATTCCAAAAAGACAATTCTTTCAGTCCCCACTAAAAATCAAGCTAAAATTTATCTTATTAAAATTTCTCCCTTTTATACCATAACAACAGCAGCATGGTACATGACTCTGTGTTTGCAGCCCTAGTCTAATCTGCCCATTGCCCAATCATTAATGTCTCAAGAATCCACACGTCGAGTTTACAGCCACCATTTTGTGCCTGTAGTTAGCATAAATCAGCTTAAAAGCCGCATAACCCCCTGAATAGAATACCTAAATGATTTATCGATTATTTCACCATTTACTGAGGAATCTAAGGGTTGTATGTTTAGTCGTTGTTCGGTGAAAAGAATAAGGCTTCCATGATCACCCTTAATCAGTAAATACCATACTGGCAAGATCTCAAGGTGAATTGCTAACCAATTTATTCCTACTTATTCCCCTACAAAATCATTAGCAGATATAACAAACCCATCGCAGTGATAGGATAACTGTTATTTAAACTTACAATTATGTTTGTTTGATATTTATCTCACATAATGTACCAATATATCTCAACAACTGTTTACTTAACAGAAAACTTACAAATGCGTCAGGCACTACTAAACTAACAAGATCTGGAGTTAAATTGCTAACTATATTCTCTCAACCTTTTCCTCAACAAAACCGCAAGCAGAAATGTCCTGTTTCCACCACAAGATGCTGTAGTACTAAACATAAGTTACTTATCTGAACGCACACGTTTAGTCTTTATCGATTATTTTGCGTTTTCCATATAAAAACAACGAGACATTTTTTTTACTTATGAAAAAATAGCCGAACAACATGGGCGGGCATTAATTGCGCCAACTGACATTAGTCAGGTAGTAGGGCACTCCTGAATTGCGCCAACAACTCCAAGGAGTCACCCGATACGTTCCTTAGCTAAGCCAAGTGGCGGCCCTCTTTTACTGTATAATTAAGTAGGTTAGGTTAGGTTATGTTAGGTTAGGTTATGCTAGGTTAGGTTATGTTAGGTTAGATTAGATTAGGTTAGGTTGGGTTAAGTTAGGTTAGGTTAGTCTAGGTTAGGTTATGTTAGGTTAGATAAGATGAGGTTAGGTTGGGTTAGGTTAGGCTAGGTTAGGTTATTCTAGGTTAGATTAGGTTAGGATGACACGTAAACAGGTTGTTCCTTCTGCCGGTAACTCACCCCTACCTGACTTGGGCTTGGAGCAACTATGGAACATTTTTTGGACCTTTTGAGGGCTTGGTAATTAATGAACGACGTGGAACGACGATGGAGCCTATTTCCTGAACATCTGTCTACCTGAGTCTGCATACATATCTAGATTATGCATACATTTCCACTTCATGAATTCTTTTTGAATTTTCCTCACAAAAACAAAACAACTGTAAAAAATCCGCACTACTTATACACATCAGACTATAGTATGTATGATGGCACCTCTTCTGACCCTCCATCTACCAGCTGGTAAACCATTGGACACTCCTCAGGTAAACGGAGACAAGTTACAACACACAGACTATATGATCTCCAGATTGCCAACAATCTTCCAACGTCTTCTCCGACCGCAAGCAACAATGTTCCGCCAGTTTCCACCGCAAGCACACATCCAGTTCCAGCGCTCCAGCGTTCCAGCGTTGCATGTCCGCGCTCACGCACAGCATTAGGCTGGACGTCAGTTTATAGCGATATCTTGTTCATATTAAACAACGCACGCTAGGATGCTGTTTCTGACCCACGTCTCAATCAAAACCGCGCTATATCACGCGATTCTGATTGTATAATCAAAGAGTTCATTGCAGGAACATCTCGTTTCGTGCCGAGATGAACACGATCGCGGTGTGGAACTCATTACAAAATGGTTCACGCGTGTAGGTAGTTTGGACGTGTATTTTATAGAATTTATGTGTAGGAAATAAGAATACGAAAATATTTTGCTGCATTGGTTTACCATGAGTATTATTGCCACTTATGTTTAAATTTAATTTTTTTTTTTTATTTATGGGGAATTTGTGATAGTTTGATCACATATATAGCGGTTAATGAGTGGAGATAAAATATACCATACAAGGACCAAAATTGTAGTTCATTAAACCATACAATGAATATTTAAAAGCATGATGAATTGATTTTATAATATTTAGGGGTGTAGTTTAAAAGTTGGCTGTTATGCCTGATATTAAATAAATTCATGTTTTTCATGAAGATAAATAGTCTAGTTACTATTTAAAAGAGGTTTCAAATGTTTTAGAGTCTTATCGTATTTTAATGCAAAAACCCATCGCACCTTGAAAATGGCGGCAACTCAGAAGGTACTAAAGTAATAAATGAAACGATATTTTGGTATGAAGACAGTAAATACTATTATAAACCGTAAATAGTTAAGTTATATTATTTTATTTTTATTATTTTTTTTTATTAGCATGCGTCTAATTTCAATTAAACTGTATAATTTAACTAATAAAACTCTAATTTATCACATCCCTAGAATCAGCAGCATTCAGGACAATGGTTGGTATCTACAGAACTCTAATCGCTTTAAAATATTTATTATTTATTTTTTGAGAAATTAAAAAAAAATTGTAAGTGAAAATGAAGATCCGACGCTGAATATTTTATGAGATACAAATCCTCCGTCTGTAAATTGAAACCCTAAGAAACTAAAATATTGTTGTTGTACTAAACATTGTTGTTTTTGTGTCCGTAGCTAACCTATCTAAAAACATGGACTTAGAAAGATTTACCCATCTGACGTTACAGCAAAAATTGAATACCCGCACAGAAGTGTCCCAAGTCTTTAACATGATTTACAGTGGTTTAGCCAACTAACGACCTGGGCAACTGTGGAAGCCGAGGCAATAATATAATGGGTTTACGAGCGCACCCAACCTGTATATTTATCGTCCGTTTTTGGCAGGGTCAACCCCCGTACAATGTAGTGTTCGAGTTACAGTTTCAAGAACATAAAATATGGGTCTTGTACCTCGCCGGCCGAAACTGGACCAGTGCTCTTTAAGGGAAGACCCGAATTTACGGAGATGAGCTCAACCATAATTTTGAAGTAGCCTCGCTTTCTTTTTGGGTGAATTTATCGTGTGTGGTCTTGAGGATGTAACAGCTGTTTGCTGTTTTTGTGATTGCTGATTTTTGGACGGACATTTGTTGTGTAAGTTTTAATGACTTTGGTTATACGCAAAATTAATAGGTTAAACCATTTCAACGTGTTTTTGTACCCTCTTTAACATTTGCATAAAATTTGGTTTAGAAAAAGGCATTATGCTAGGTAGATCTAATAACAAATTACTCTAACTATACAATTTATGTTGTTAGTTAATTTCTTACGACATGAATAGTTGTGCAAAGAATCCAAAAATCCTTAACATTTTATTCTATATATACAGTATATATACTACTGTATAGTAAAATTTCAAACTCCGAATATTGGTTTTATGAGTCAAAATAAAACAGAAATATTGAATTACATTTTTCAACGCATCGTGGATATTTGGTGTTTTGTTTTTAATATTCAAAATGTATATCTCTAAATTATTAAAGATATTTTTATGAAATTTAGCATACGATTTTGAGTAGCAAAAATTTTTATTCTTGATTTATGTTTAAACTTGACTGACAAAACCATTTACTAGAGTTCGCCTGTTTATTTAGGGAACACCCTGTATACAATCAGGTTAAGTCCAAAAATGTACTTTTCCTGTTATTTAAGTATACCTTTTGGCTATATATTTTATAAATACTTAATTGATTAAAACTATTAAGAGGTGTGTAATTTCATAATGCAATTTCACCCTAATTTGCATAATTGTATATTAAAAGTCAGATAATATATCATGCTGGTTAAATAGTATAAAAATATACTTAGTTTTTTTCCCAATGTTAACGTATTTATAAGTAATGTTCATTTAAATCTAAAAATTTATCTTTAAATGATTTATATGAGTCATGAGTTTATTGTAGAGCAGTTTTATAAAAAATAGGCATAACAAATAAATATTTTGTTTGTGCGTAAGAAGAATCACAAACGTAATAATTGAACTTGGATCATGTAACAAACACCTGGTATATACATTTATTTCAAACATATCGTTACAGTAAATACAATAGTGGCTATAATAAATTACCAGTCGTAATACCAAATAACAATTTGTTTTCAATAACAAATCAGTAGCTTATACATCACACTTCGCGATGGGTCCAAAATTATGCGTATCACACTTTGTTAAAAGAAGAGCTTGTTATATACGCCCTAAAGCCCAGTGAGTGTGTGTGGGCTTAAATAAATCGAGCTACTGAAATTCGTTGCAGCTATTAATGCTTCCAAACCATATGATTCATAGAGATCATTTCCTGTCTATAAGTTCTTTACCTTGCATTTTTGAATTAATATTTTCTTCCCGGCATTGTTGGTAGATAGCAGGATTTTAATAACGTAAAAAGGAGGAGAACGGCTTGAAAATATGTTCAAAATATGCGTTTTATGTCACAAAATTTTATATTCGTATTTGAGTAATTTCGTATTAGTAATTCTTATTTGAACTAATTTACCTTCACGTGTTAATTTACCTTTATTTCGTGTGATATTTAAAACTTCTCACGAACTTCACAATGAGGAATTTGTAAATATCAGCTGACATTCTGATCTGATGAAGAGTTTAATTGGCAGCATTAAACAGCTGTTGTCGTTCAAACTACACGTGATCGTTAAACAATGCAACAATGAATTTAAATCGATGACTTCCCTCGATACCTTCGACTTTTTACACAGTTATTACGTGAAATAGATCTATAGCTGAATTCCTCGACCTCATCTGACTTTTACCAAGGAATAAAATGTAGTATTTTAGCCCCACAGCGGATGTGTTGAAATTTGTTTCCGTTGCAATATATACAAAACTAACTTACTTGTTGTATAACAATTTTCCACATCCGCGTTCCGACAACCGCCTTGTGTAGTCTCCAACCACAACAAAACATCAAGACCTACAACAGTAATTGGCCTTGAGCTTATAAAATGCAAACCTAGGTCTAATAAGACGCTAATTGAGGCGGTATAAACAGTTTGAAGGACAAACCACGAGATTCCGTCCCATCTCTACCAGTAATGGTAGCCAATCTCTTTATACAGGTACGAGCTAGGTCAGAGCGCAAGGATAAGGTTAATCGGAACACTATTGACACTGAGATAATCAGTTCGGTTCTAAGGAAAATGTCGAGAAATAAGGGGTTAGTTTGAATGCTATTGGATGTTTAGATCGTTTTATCTTGTAGAAGTTGATTCACTGGCCATTTATTTAGAATGCCTGTAACAGTAATTTTTAAACGGTTCACTTTTCGACGCGTTTTGTTGTCGTGGCAGTGAGTTTTAGAACGTATACTGATGACGGGACGATCTTGGAGGGGCCAAGGGACAAGAGGAGCCTGGTCTGTTCTACTACTCGTTCTTAACTAACATCGTGTCCTTGTTATAGTCTGTATGATGGAACCTGTCCCCTGAACCTCCCATCTACCTGGAGACTAGACCAGTGCTCTTTAAGGGAAGACCCGAATTTACGGAGATGAGCTTTAGCATAATTTTGGAGAAGAGAAGCCTCGCTTTGCTTTTGGGTGAATTTATCGTGTATGGTCTTCGGGCTGGGATGTAACAGCTGTTTGTAGAAGGGAAGTCCGGAGACAGGTACAGTACCATTTTACTGATTATAAAAGTATCATTAGGTACTTATTACCTAACTGACATTTTATCAGGACGTTTATATTACTTCAAATGTTTATCCATAATAATTCATAATACGGTACGTAAATTTTACGTTTAGTACTTATTTTAGAATCTTAATAAAATAATGTAGTTATTTGATAATCTAAGAGTTTATTCAAACAACTTGAGTGGCGTATAATTATATAAAATCTATTTTAATTACTTTAGTTAGACATTACATTTTTACATTTTTGCTCATCCTGCAAACCCGTGGTGTAGAATTACTATGATTGATTACATTTAGTTTTTATTATTTTTCCAATTACGAAAAGCTCCAAACTTTCATTACGATACGTGGTCAGCTACGACGATACAATTATTCCATCCTCTTTACATCCGTCCACAAGTTCCAGTGGGCCTGGGGCGGCAGAACACACACAATCCCGTCCACAATTACCAGTGAAATTTGAAAACGACATTACCCACGAGCGAGTAATAGTTTGTAGCCACAGTAGTCGAGCTACAGTAGACTATTTACCTGGTAATTTGATGCAGACCTTGACAGAGGCAGTGAATTACGGGTAATTGCAATTGTAATTGTAATTGATATGAGTGGAGGAGTCACGACGCGGGCTGGAGACGGCTACAATTAGCAAGACGACACGTGCGGCGCTCCTTGCGGTCGAATGGGGAACTAAACTGAAGCTAGAAACTGCGTCGGCGCCGTGACCGCCCCGCGGAGCACAGTGTTTAAAAAAGAGCACGCGGTGCTGCCGTCTGGCGACAAAGCTGATTACGACGGCTGCCATATTGTCACGAACATTATAAGTTTTGGTGAAGCGTTTTGGGGTTGTCTTTGAAGAGGCCGAAGAGGAGTTCGTTAGATGGAGGTTGTTGGTTTGCTTTTGTTTTCCTGTTGGCATGGAGCCGCGTTATAGTTGGTTGGAGCCTGTGCGTTTCTTTCAGAATAAAAATAATTTAAATCATTAGTGATTAATTTCAACATAATCAGAGTAAATAATAAAATAATATGGCACCATCTATACAGCTCTTTTTTCAGAACTCCTCATATCAAATACAGCATGGTTGAATTTGTCTCTTTTTCCTGTATCGCAAACTTTGTCACAATTTTACATTTTTTCATTGTTCCTAACCCTGTATTTATCACCCAATTACCATCGAACCGTTGTTAGAAGTCATAAAAAATCTATATACTATAATAATTATTTAAAGTTGATAAATCATTAATAATGACTAGCGGCAGCTGGTAATCATTTTTCAAGATACTCTTCACATTATTGAGATTGTATAAATTGTTTCGAAGCTGTGAATGACCCTAGTAATCAGTCATGCACACATCTGACTCAGACAGTAACGGTAAAGTTTAATGAAAATATCTTGTTAAATCTCATGATTGAATCCCATTATAATGTTCACAGTTGAACCCCAAAAGTACCACACCATCCAAATATAGCCCTCATCCCATCGAGGACGCCCAGAGCTAAGCCCATCCTGTCACCCTTTCACCGCAAATCTACAAAGTAACCGCTCCAGGTGGGTCAGATCCATTAGGGCAGATTTTGTCGGCTTGTAACACTAATAGTTTGTTTGCCAAACATCTGCCCTGAGGGGTGCCAACACCCGACCCTCAGGTGACTGCTCAAATTGGTGGAAAATGGGCGGAGAATGGGCTCAGCACGCGTCCCGTAATCTGGGTCAGGTGCTTGTGTATCTTGTCCCATCCGGTATTTACGAATGCTCAAGATAGCCTTGTAACTTCTTTATTGGTCCTTCAAAATTGTATAAGGTTTTAGTTTTTCATTTGTCAGATCCTGTAGGTCTATTTTCATTGTTATATCCATTGATTTTTAGATACTGAATTAGATCCTATCTATACCCTTAAATATATAGGACTGCCCGTGAACTGCATTTGTAATACACATGTTCATGAGCACTCCCGTGTTGCTAAAGTCATGTATGACTCATGAGTCATGTACCAGCTGTAGCGAATTATCATTCAAGTAGAACGTAGTTCACAGATGGCACTATACTATTAAAATTAAATTTTCTCTTTTTTTCGTACTATGATGTCTAACGAAACAAAGACATTCTATAGTTTCCAATAAGTTCTATCCATATTCCGAAATCACTAATTAATATCATCCGACTCTTTTAATTGCGCAATTCAAATGCATTGATTTACATTCTATGATTGGCATTGACATCGTAATGGGATGTCAACTCTTCATAGTCGTAGTTGCAATACAAGCAACAAGGTCTAAGGATAAGCGACATGATATAGAGAGGATTCGGCTTTAGGGGTTTAGATTTTGGGCGATGATTCAATCTTTGATTCATTAAAACTCTGTGACATGACACTGTCATTCACTAACATTCATCATGTTCCTTTTGTCCAATTTATTGTAGTCATATCCCTCATAAAATGTATGAGAGAACATTTAACGTTCTTTCACATTCTTTACTGATTGACATGGCTCTATCACTTATCATTTATATAACTTTTGTGTGGCTGAAATGGTATAGTGCTCGCCTATTAGAAGCCCGCCCACACAATACTAAAGGGAGTTCTTTGATTTTGTGAAACTGTACCTAGCTGACTAACCATAATTATTGATGTTGAATACGGCCATGGCTACTAATTAGGCTGATGCTAAACAAAGCTGTTATCTGATTCATCTAATGGCCATACTTCACTTACTAGCACTTTAAAATGCGAACCGTGATATTGAAATCGTATAATCTATTCCAATTCATCTCAAAATGCCTTACAAATAAATCCTCCACTAGCATGAAAACTCTAAACTTCAAAGCCAAGAACGACTCTAGTACCCAACAAACATTATGCAAACGCGGAATAGCACAAGGTGGTGCTCTAGGGCCACTAATGAGCCATCGAGGTGCACTACTGCCACAGCTGCCGTGTACGTAGGTGTGTAGCCTCTGCCTGACTCTACCTACAGATGTCACTGGACACCCTGGGTGGCCTCTCATTACCCCAACTAGATCACGGACCCGACACCCGTCACCAGTCCACGCTGGAGTCCGTCCAGACGACCATCGAATAAATTACCCGTCCGCGGATGAATTTGCCGCATACAAATTATAGATTATGTGGAATACGCGATAGTGTAAATGGGAAAATATTTATAAACTAATCGGTACAATTTTAGTTCTCACTGCGTAAATTTCACATTTACATATGAATTCTGGCAAATCGAATTTTGATAGCCGTGTAAGGAGAATGTATTCAGCTAACTTGTGAAACATTTGCGTTGGGGGACATTACTAGAAACTCGAAGTAGATAAATTGCGCAATAATGTAAATTTATAAATATTGAAATTGAATAATGATTGATGATTTCAATGTAGTTTTCTTTCAAACACTTTGGCCAAATATTTGAGAAATCGGTAGCTGCAATTGACACAAACTTTCTCCTATTAATTTGACAACTATTATCATGGGTGGTGGGAGTAACAACGATATTTTATGGGGTAATCACGAAAGTTGCAATAATTTTTGAACCGTAATTTTACAGCAATAAGAATAAGAACAGTTTATTCCATTGATCTGTATACAAAGAAATAGGACAAATCATATAAATTACCAAACTAATCATCTTAATACAATCAAATTTCTGATACATCAAAATATTACATAAAATACAATTAGGCATAATAACTTATTTTAATTGAAATTGAACATCAAAATTGCACTTGATAAAGTCACTTAGGCTATAAAAAGGGTTTTGAATAAGCCAATTATAAATTATATATGTTTATATTATAATCAACAAGTTTTTCAATTTCAGGTAGTTTATTAAAACAGCGAATTGAGTTTATTTTGAAGGAGTCACCCGTTTTAGATAGTCTATGAGGTTTCATGCAGAGCTTGCCTCCACCCCTAGTGTTGAACTCATGAGTGCCATTCAATGTGGTTTTTAGTTGCTTAAGTAATCAATAACCTGCGTTGAAATTGTTGTTTGACATTACTTCTTATCCAAGAATTCTAATGTGTCCCACTTAAAAAAACCGCAATACCTTTTACTATAAGTCCCACTTATGCTTAAGAAGGGTTTTTTTACCCTCATCAAATTTCCTCTGTTGTAGGAGTCAGTTTAGTCGAAAATGGCAAACTGTACTTACCCACCAGACGTATTGCAACTATTGTTTCTATTTGGCAATTGTTCGCCTTTAGAAAACTAGAACTTAGAACACTAGAAATTAGAAAAAAAACTAAAAGCCGGTGCACAAAGAGACAGACGGACTAAAATTCGCTCCAAATGTTGTCAAATGTGGCAACGCACACAGGGATCCGTCCGTCTGCCGGAGTCCGCTTGAGTTCGTGGATGGATTTTTTGGAATCGCTGCGCATGCGCAAAGAAGGGTTTTCTTCTAGGACATTGCGAGGTAGTTTGTTCACTAAGGGTGTCGAACCCACCTGGAATCCGGGAATTTTCCGTAATATTTGATGAGCGGGGAAAAATTCACCTGGGAAATTTAAATGTTTGAATCAAAGCCGCATAATCCGCCCGAAATCGAAGATTTTTCTCGTTTTGCGTAGTTTAAAATCGCTCTCAATGGGGAAAAGTATTACGTTGCCGCGATCGCATTTAATGATCACGGCCGTTTCCGCGATCACGGTAAGTCATCACGAGTTTTTTCGCGATAGCAAGATAATTTCAAAATTTGTGCCGATTTCAAGTTACGTTCACATATGTCCGACATCATGACAAATTATACCACGGATTTTGCCGCGATCACGGAAAACCATCACCAATGTTGCCACGATCACAGAAAATGATCTCAAATTTTGCCGCGATTTAAAGTTGTGACCGATGTAGCTGCGTTCGCAAAATAAATCTTCACAGAATTCACAAGGGTATGTAATATACCAGCAGGTTTAAATAAGTAGGCCTAAAGCTTGTATTTTTTAAGCTTCAAGTTTTTGTCCTGGTAATCTTGAGCCTGGGAAACCTGAAATTGTCCTTGAATTTTTTTTCGATGGCACACTAGACAACCTGTAATTACATCACCTACTTCTGAGGGACTGACATCTCGTTCCACACTTTGTTCCGTTTCTTTTTTTAAGTTTTTACGAGGTGAAGGAGGAAAAGGATAGTTTGTCTGCTTGCGGACTCCTGCTGCTGTGTGCGTTACAAAAAAGTCCGTCCGCCTGCAGGAGTCCGTTCTCATGAGTCCGTCTGTCTCTGTGTGTGCCAGCCTGTAGCCCTTACTTCGTCCCATACTTATCTGGTGACTGAAGTGACTTCCGTGCTGGTCATTCCACAAACATTCCCTGGACTGCACCTCACGTATCAACACGTATTGTACGTTTGCTGCTGTTCCTCTGTCATTTCAGGCTGAACTGAAGCATGACTCACCTGAGCGGCGAGCGGCCGCTGAAAATCGGGCTTGACTTGGAACCATAAGCGCCGTTGAGCGGCGTCGCTGACCGCCACTCATACGTATTGTGGCCACCCTCAAAAAAATTACACTTAATTAAATTAGATACGATGTCGGAGCGGGGCCGCTCCCGCTCATATCGTTCCCGGGGTCTAAATGCCGAAATGCCCCGGGACTAGTTTTACGTGCAACGCCCGTGGAATGTTAGTAGAGAATAAAAGTGCAAATCTCGCGCAAAGTGTAAATGTTTGACAGTCTCGCTGGTTAGTAAACGCGTTTACGGACGTTTTTACTCTAGTGTTGCCTCCCACATATACCGTAATGTATCTCTCATACTCACGGGTAACGCCAGAGGAAAAAATTCAGCGAGGTAAAAGATGAGTGTGGCCCAGTCGCTGTTATTGGAGCGTCCAAAGCGGGCGACAGGAGCTCAACGATATAAACAACTCATGGATCGCTGGCTCAGTGTTGGCCGCGCGGTCGAGCTTCCCCCACCACCTACTGGCAGAAGCCGACGCAGCCCATACATTCACCATTATAAAACACACTTTTTATTTGCTGCACTGTTGAAATTTATAGGGATAAAATATTGCTAACGCTTGTCAAACTCTTTTCACTAGTTAAACCTTTTATGTCTGTTTTGTTTCTTGCAGAAAATAACCCATTTGAATTCTTTAAAACTACAAATTCACTAAACCCGTTTTGTAGAGTTTTTTAGACAACTGATATTGCTAGTTCCAAATTGTACATGGTAAAATAATAAGTGATTACAAAGGAGAAATATAAAGTACAATATTTGTGTTTGAAATTCTATTTTATTAATCGAAAAACTAGTACATAAACATTTAGAATAATTTTGCAAAGTTTTTGCCGCAGTGGTAACGTAAATGTTTGACGTAAACGCGATATTTTTTCTTTCAATGTTTAATGACAATGTATCTTACAAAATAGGTCATAAAAAAGTATGCCTATCACGTTAATGTCAAGCATAGATTTGCGGTAAAAACTGGACAAATGTAGTAGGGTTTTTAAGAGTTCAAATGTGTTATTTTTTGCACGAAAAGAAGAAGACATAAAGTTTAGAATAGTAAAAGTTTTTGGCATGTATTAGCAATATTTTATATCTATATATTTAAACAGAGCAGCAACTTAAAAAGGCCCGTTTTACAATGGTGAGTGTATGGGCTGCGTCGGCTACTGCCAGTAGATGGTGGGGGGAGCTAGACCGAAAACAGCGCCCGCAGTGCTACTGAGAGCGCAATCCAGTAGTTTTTACATCGTTGCAGGAGCTACGCTTTGGCAGCGTGCGTTACGAGCGTTTTGAGGGTATTTTGAAATCATTTTATATCTCGTCGCTATTGTCGCTAGCAAAGTGTAGCTGCTGTCCCAGCTGTCGCTGTTGTCCCCAGCGTCGCTCAAGTCTGCATCAGGGTAAGTATAAAAATTATTGTACACATTAAATGGGATACTCCTCTGTATATTTGAATAATGGATTTAATCAAAATACATTGTATTTTTCAGATCATAACAGTAATGTTTCTAATTAGTTTCTATCAGATAAAATATTTAACTTTGTAATTTAAATTGTTGGGAGCGAGGACGCGACGGTTTTTGCTTTAATAGATTTATTTACGGTTTACTAATGTTAAGATAGAACGACTAAATTTTAAAGTTTTATCTCTATAGGTCGGCCGCTTAGAAAACGACCTCCTCCAGCATTGGTTTAGCATTAGCGCGCAGGTCGTTTTCTAAGCGGCCGAACTATAGTTCGTTTGCGCATGAAACCATATGTTTTGTGAGAACACTTGCCAGCCTGTTTACGTAATGTTCACCAGTACGTAAATAGTCATAATTATCAGCTATTAACGAACTTGCCCAATTGAAAGCTCTCAACTCTACCAGCTATAAATTCGCGTGCAATTCAGTCCAGTTCCACTAACTTCATCATGGGACCCTTCCATCATATGGTTGTGACGACCATGCTGGTAAGTTTGGCCATTCTCAAGCTTTATTTTTATTTATTTATTTAAGTATAGACGGTCGTAAAGGATTTGTATCAACATGCATTTTTTTAAGAGGTTGGCGGCCTCTTTTAACCTTGTATTTGCTCAGCCACGTAGACTACAGATCTTTGCGTGGAACGTATCCAGCAAAGCAAGGGGTGAGCCGATACACTACAAAGGTGAAATGTACTGATAAAATGTTTGCGGCAGTGGCCAGGATCCGAACCCACGACATCGCTGCCTTGGGCCCAAAGTCCATGACGGTACCAACTGAGCCACCAACCCACAAAAAAAAAATTAAAATTGTTATAATCATAAATTATCTTATAAAAATATAAAAAACAATTTAAAAAACATTAAGTTTACTTCATCTATTGATGACTAGCTGTACCCGCGGGCTTTGCCCCGCTTAACTTCATCAGTATTCGCATGGCTCAATCACGTCCTGGTTTATTTTGTTCGCTTCGCTCACTCACCTTTTGGTTGCAAATTAGCTGTTGTCATAAATTTAAAAAGTCATCCCTTTGATTGTTTATAATACAGTACTTTGATACAGATTTTTATGTTTTAATATTTAACATTAGAGAATTTAAACGTTGTTAAGTGCACAGGTGTGCTGCGATTGGGGTTTAATACATTTGGACTTATTCAAAAGTAGAATAGTTTTCTGTGTTGCAATCTGTAGAAACACTGTGGCACTATTTCAAATCATGACTAATGCTAATACAGAATGTCGTGATCATTCAAACCTACAAAACAGTTGGTGAAAGTAAACATCTGCTTTTAAATTACGAGGGTTGTTTTTTTTCAACCTCCGATAGGCTATGAACAAAAGACAAGTTCATATAAAACATTAAATTTATTACCAAAAGTTTGGTCCATTTATAGTTACTTTTTGACATAATCACCAAAGAGATTGAGACATTTTCTATATCTGTGCACCAGCTTTTTAATACCCTCTTCAAGAAAAGTGGCCGCCAGTACATTCCAAAAAAACAAAAACAAATTCAAAAAACAAAAAAAATGTCAAAAAAATTAAAAAATCAAGAAAAAATAAAAAATGACTTTAAAATGTCTATAAATTCAGTAAACAAATCAATAATGGTGAATCTGTGGTTTATTTAACCATTCTGCCAACTTGTTGAACCAGCTCATTACTGTCGTTTCAGATGACTTGGTTCAACAGTTTGACAGGATGGTTAAATAAACCACAGATTCGCCATTATTGCTTTGTTTACTGAATTTCTAGAAATTTTAAAGTTTTTTTTATTTTTTCTTAATTTTTTATTTTTTTGACATTTTTAGTTTTTTGAATTTTTTTAGCGAATTTCCCATATAGGGAATAAGCTATTACCGTAGTACTCATGGTAAGACCTGGACGCGGGACCGATTTTTTTTTTCGTTTAGAGGACCCTAGAGGCCAAAAACACCATCCGTTCAAATTCATATATATATATATATATATATTTATATATATATATATATATTTATATATATATATATATGTGTCCGTCAGCACGATAACTCGAGCAAAAATGATCCGATTTTGATGAAATTTGATACAAACGTGTAAACCTACGTTTATTCTAACGAGTTCGCGATCCAGCATGATCGGACCATGGGAACGGGGGTTTACGGGGGGTTTTATGGGGTAAAAATAGGTTTTTCGCATTTTTGACCCAAAAAACATAAAATTTAGCAATTTCTTTCCAAACCATTTTGTAGAGCTTAAAAAAACAAATAATTTAGTATATTGAAGCGTTATTATGCGCCTAATGGTTACGGAGAAAATGCCAAAAAATTGTAAATTTAAAATTCCCATGTTATTCTTATGGAGAATAAGTAAACTGTTGTAGTTTGCTTGTTTGTGAACATATTTTGATCAAATTTGGAAAATGTTTTTATTTCTTACTAACTATTCACATTTTACAAAAAAAAAACAGTTTTACCCTCCCTGATGCAGCAAACCTAAGTACTTGTTAAACTAATTCTATTTAAATCAAGAATAAATGTTATATTTTTAAGTAGACATTTCAGTGTAAATCCAATCAGTCAAATGGAAATTCGCTTAGTCTGCAGGTTTGCTGCGGCGGGGGTATTTTGTTTTTTGAATGTACTGGCGGCCACTTTTCTTGAAGAGGGTATTAAAAAGCTGGTGCACGGATATAGCAAATGTCTCAATCTCTTTGGTGATTAAGTCAAAAAGTAACCATAAATGGACCAAACTTTTGGTAATAAATTTAATGTTTTATATGAACTTGTCTTTTGTTCATAGCCTATCGGAGGTTGAAAAAAAATGGTTTCGGAGTCCATAACGTATATACACACACACACACACACATACATAACCACATAGTTCCTCTTTTATAGATATAGATATGGCTAAAACTATCATCTATCAAGGCTAAAACTCCTACAGCCGGCAGTTGTTTGTATACTTCTGAAATAAAAAAAAACATGTTCGAAAAAATTTTTACAAAATGATAGCAGCTAGAAGTACAAGTGGAAGTTATACAGGGTGTCCCATAACTCTCTGGACACATAGCGTTATTGCTTAGGTCAAGACAAACAAATTTTACCATAGGAACATTGGTCTGTGGTGCCTAGTTTTCCCTCTGTGTATATTTAGGTGTTTTTACAAAAAAATAATTACTCCTAAATGGTTTTAGATACAGCTTTGGGATTTAAGAAATATGTTTATCTTAATAGACCTAAGCAATAACGCAATATACGTGTGTCCAGAGAGTTATGGGACACCCTAAGGTTGTTTTTATAGTTTTGAAACAAGAGCGAACATTGTAATACCCCCCTACCCTACTAATCCAATAAATACTTTACCTTACAATTTTTTCTACCTAAGTGGACCTTGGAATCATTTCTATTTTTTCTTTCCCCTTCCATCGCCTCAGATTAATGTTTCTCAAATTCTCCTCCACATCCTCCTGCCTTCTTTTCTAGCACCATGGATAAAGGGTTAATCCCTTTCTTACAACAAGTTTTCACTCAACAAGTAAATTTGACTTCTAAAACAATAATATTTTCAGGCGTTTCTTTTACGGGAGGATTCGGTGCAAGCGAATAAGGTAAGATGTTGTTGCTGTACTGTATTAAGTTGTGTACAACCATTTTTTTCTATTAATTGATGTGTACTAATCAACATGGGTAGCAGTTTGTATGGTGGTAAATTTAATTGCGTTATTCACTATCAAATTGTACGTAAATAAAAAAATAAATTCCAAGTCTTATTTTTCCTGTTGGCAATTGGCAGGTTTGCTCATACCAGCCTGTTGTACAGTATATTAAAGCGTTGTTGTACACAGAAGAAAATTCTAGAAACATGTGGAATTCCCATGTTATTCTTATTAGCATGTTTTTAGTATGTATGTCAAATGTCTTTATTGAGTATTTTCAAGAAATGCATATAAGTAATTTTCAGACAATTTTATTCTCTTTCAGAATACCACCTTCCAATTTGGTCGAGTTCCCCACTATAAAGAATTTTACAAAAAGCTAAGCAACCTCCAAGTTTATAGTGGCGAGAAAATACCGAGTTAAAGATATTTTTGTTGAACTTTGAACAACTAAATCTACAGTTATACTAGATCAATTTTGTTTGAGTCGTTGGAAAGCTAGATTAGTATAGAATTGCAAAAAATTATGAACGTTTGATTTCATTAAAGATATAAAATGGTGCAACGGTAAAAACACATGTTTTATACAAAAAATACATTTTCAAGTTTCTATTTGTAGCCAAGTTTAGGCTCTCTTTATTGAGTATTTTCAAGAAATCCATTACAGTAATTTGTAGAAAATGTTCTTTTTCAGAATATCGCTTTCCACTTTGATCAATTTCCTCACCATTTAAAAGTCATTAGTAAAAAGCTAAGCAACGTCCAAATTTATAGTGTTGGGAAACTTTTAAATTAGAGATGTTTTTGTTAAACGTTGTACAGCTAAATCTGCAGTTCTACTAAACCGATTTTAGCGAATTTCCCTATAGGGAAGTAGCTATTACCGTAGGTCTCATGGTAACACTTAAGCCCGGGACCGATTTACTTTTTCATTTAGTTGTCCCCAGAGGCCAAAAACACCATTCGTTTAAATTTGTATATACGTATATATCTATATATATATATATATGTGTGTGTGTGTGTGTGTGTGTGTGTGTGTGTGTGTGTGTGTGTGTGTTTGTATTCACCGAATAGTGGCATCCTTCACAGGCACACGGCCGTACTGTGGCACCTTCAAAAATTGTGGCACCTTTTTCAGGGTGCCACAGCTAATTCGATCATTTTTTAGGTTTTCCAGCATTATTACGTCGTTTAAACATCACATGCCACAATTGAGTATTTTTGAACTCGTTGATGTGAGTTTAAGTTCAGTCGGGTCAGCCGATCCGATAAGACGTACTGCTCCGCTACCGTATCGCAAGCTCACGTCGCGCTACTACTTCACGTGTGTGGCGTGTTTGTCTAAACGGCCTTGTGTAGTTAAAAAAGTGCTTTTTACGTACATAAATTAAAATGCATAATACATGCATAATGCATAATTAATGTATAATTAAAATGCTACCTGTGGCGTTTGCAACGTGGACATTGGCAGCTGCAAGTCTACTGAAGTGATAAGTTGTGCCGGTAATTGCAAAAAATCGTTTCATGTAAACTGTGTGAAAGAAGATATAGAAGAGAAGAAGGTTCGTACAGCAAAGCAATGGAGGTGTAGGGAGTGCCGAGAAGGCAGTGTAAGTTCCGGCTCAAGTACGCCGATAACAAAGGAATTTTTGCTTAAAGTTTTGGACAGTTTAAAAAAAGAACTTTTTACTGAGTTAAAAAACGTAAAAAAAGAAGTTTCCGAAATGTCGCAATCCCTGAATTTTCTTTCAGAAAAAGTGGACGAATCTACCAAATTAATGGAAAATTTAAGATCGGAAGTGCAAGTTCTGAAAAAAGAAAATGAGGTTTTGCGAGAAACAGTCACCGACCTACAAGACCGGACTCGATCACTGGAACAATATACCCGACGCAGCAACATCGAGATTAGCGGTATCCCAGTCACCCCCAGGGAGGATGTCATCCAGTTGGTGAAGGACGTAGGTGCAGTCATCGGCCTGGAGGTGGAGGAGTCCCAGATCAACGCAGCACACCGAGTACCCAGCTTCCGCAAAGACCGGGTCCCTTCCCTCGTGGTCCAGTTCATCGGCAGATCCACTAGAGACACGTGGTTGAAACAATTCAGGGAGCTCAAGGAATCTGTGACTGTGGACCAGGTAAACTCGTCTTTCCCAAAAGCGAAACTGTACATTAATGAGCACTTGTCTCCAGCTAATAAGGTGTTTTTGTCTGACTTGAAAAAGAAATGTGCTGAAGTAGGCATCAAATACGCGTGGTGCCGTGAGGGAAAATTCTTTATCAGGAAGGCTGATAAGGATAAGTGTCGCAGGATTTACAGTGAGGCTGACATCAAAAAGCTCAAATAAACCATCGTCAAAAGCAATGGATACATACTGTCCTATATTGAGATCATTAATTGCTTCCAGGGATTTCACTTTCCTTATTTACATATTTAGTTTTAGTTCCATTTTTGAATAGATTTTAAATGTACATATCGTAATTTGTATGGTAGAGAATAGTGATTATTTACTATCCTTAAACAGCAATTTTTTTGAATTAGATGATGTCAACTCAAATAATGTATTCACCTTAATATATTGCAACATTAGAAGCTTACGACAAAACTTTAATAATTTTTTAATAGAATTTTCTCAATTAGAACAAGATATTACCTTTATTGTATTAAGTGAAGTTTGGATTAACACCGATGAGTTAAATTTATTCAATATTCCAAATTACAACATTTTTGCACGTTGTAATGACTCCTACAGATCAGGTGGTGTCATATGTTACGCTTTAAAGGATATATGTGTCACAGAAGCAAATGTAAACAGTATGAGGACTGCTGACACGCTCCTCTTAAATATAAAAATTAGTAAACATTATTTTAAACTATTTTGTATATATAGACTGCAAGAGTTTACTGAGAAGGATTTTGTAAACGAACTAGAATCTTATATGAATTATTTTACTACAAATACAATTTTGCTGGGAGACGTTAATATCGACCTGTTAGATGGAAAAATAAATTCTAAAAACTATCAGTACCTTTTAGAGAACAATGGGTTTTTATCAATAGTTAAGAATGCTACTAGAATCACAACAAATTCTAAAACACTAATCGACCATATTTTTATTAAACATAGGCAAGTAAATAGCTTTAAGCAAGCAATATTTGATTTGAATATAACAGATCATTGTTTATTGGGTCTTAAATTTAATGACATTTCTTTAGACCAAGACAAAAAAAAAGTATTTTGCGAGAAGCAGACTATAGATTTTGATAAGGTTATTGGTTGTTTAAAGTCTATTAGTTGGGACGAAGTTTTTAATGAAAAAAATATTGATTTATGTTATGAGAAGTTTAATTTAATTTTAACTGACGTTGTAAATAAGTGTTCTAAAACCATTTCAATAGATAAGAGTCTTGCTAAGGCCAAACTACTAAGTCCTTGGATGACGACAAGTCTCTTAAAAAAAATACGTAGAAGAAAAAAACTGTACGTGTTAACCAAAAAAAGGCCATATGATTTAGTTTTAAGGAATCACTATAAAATGTTCTACAATAATTTAAAACTCGAAATGGATAATGTCAAAAAATTGTATTATTCAAATCATATTCGAAATGCTGATGGTGACCCCGCTAGACAGTGGAGGGTCATAAATAGCCTAACTGGTGAAACCCGTAATCAGTGTTTTGATAAGGTTGAGCTTGAGGATGGAACTATTGACAGTGACTCACAAAGTGTAGCAGATAGAGTTAATCATTATCTGATGAACATTGTGCAACCTGATAACGATACACCTTCACTGGCCGACCTGGGTCTACATCAGCGTTGCCAATCTTTTTTCATTGTGCCAACCACTGAAAACGAAATTATAGGTGTCATTAATGGTTTTAAAAATAAAAAATCTTCGGGTTTCGATAATTTTAATGCATTATTAGTAAAAAAAATAGCTCAATACATTGCACCTGTTTTAACCTATATTTTTAATAAAAGTTTTAGTGAAGGTATTTTTCCTACTAAGTTAAAGTTAAGTGTCGTAATACCAATTTTCAAGAAGCCAAACTTAATAAAATTGAACAACATAAGACCAATCAGTCTACTTTCATCTTTTTCTAAGATATTGGAGAAGCTAATGGTTAACAGACTAGTAAAGTATTTCAATCAAATAATTTTTTTTTCTCAATGGCAGTTTGGGTTTCAGCGAGGAAAATCTACAGAAGATGCTCTGTTGAATTTTACAAATTTAATATATTCAAGTTTTAACAATGGCAACAAAACGACAGGTCTCTTTGTTGACTTTATGAAGGCCTTTGACCTGGTTAACCATAATATCTTACTATTTAAGCTTGAGGCAGCTGGTATCAGAGGTGTGGCGCTCAATTGGTTCCGCAGCTTCCTGACTGGCAGAGAACAGCAGGTACGGGTAGGTGACTGCCTCAGCAGACCACTGCCCGTAACTGTAGGTGTGCCGCAGGGCTCGGTTACCTCAGCAATTTTATTCCTTGTTTTTATTAACGATTTGCTTGACAAGAATTTTAAAGGTCAAATCCAAGCTTTTGCCGATGATATTGGTTTTCTTTATTCTAATAAGGATAAGGAAGTTTTAAAAATGAATTTAATGTTTGATTTAGACATACTCCAAGATTGGTGCTTAAAAAACAAAATGAAAGTTAATGTTAGTAAAACAAAGTTTATAAATTTTGGCTACAGAGAATTTTCTTTTTCATCTCCTATTTTGTATCACATACAAGGCTGCCAACGTGTAGATTGCCAATGTGAGGAAATTGAGAAAGTTAAATCATTTAAATACCTTGGGATACACTTTGATGAAAAATTTACGTGGGAAAAACACATTCAAATTCTGCATGCAAATGTCAAAAGATCAATTAGAAAATTTTATTTCTTAAAACATTTTTGTGAAGAACATTTATTGAAAACACTTTATTACGCACTAATACATTCACGTTTGCAATATGGATTAATATGCTGGGGAGGTACTTTCAAAAGTTTCATCAATCGTTTAAGAACAACTCAAAATCATTTTTTAAGAATCATTTTTAATAAACAGTTGAGAGAAAGCTCATTTCCGTTATACTTTCAATCAAAAATAATGCCGATTCAGAATCTTTTTATATTTAAAGTATTAAAATTGTTTTATCTTAAAAGTGGGAACAATGGAACTGATAACCTATATTACAATACCAGAAGTGTAGATAATTTGTTTTACAGGACCCCTAAAGTCAACAAAGAACTGTTCAAGCATTCGTATCTATTTTTGGGGCCTTTTGTTTTTAATATGTTGCCAATTGATATAAAAAGAAGTAACAATGTTAATAGTTTTTGTAAAAGGTTGAAAGAATGGTTATGTAATATAAATGATACTTCGTTGCTTCGTAATGTTTTAGAATAAAATCTATGTTTTTCACATCGTTAAATTGTAGTACGTTTTTTATATATTTTGTGTTCATTATTTACATTTCAGGCAGTCAGATATGTATATTTTAATTTTTAGAAGTAGACTTAATTTCAATATGTAACGCTACAGGTAGCAGCAGGAGTGATAATTTTAGTAATGGATTGATAAGACTGAACTCTTCATTTCATGTATAGATTAGATAAGTTTTGTGTACACTGGCCACAATTACTGGACAAAGTGGCCAGTTAATTTCCGAATTGTTTTATGATTTGATGATTGTTTGTTTTTGAGGAAATAAAATTCATTATTCATTATTCATTATTCATTAAGTAGCGCAGGTACACACCGAATTGTGGAACACGCAACCATACAGGTACCTAGCGCGCCTCGCGCCGTCCGCCGGAACTATAACTTTCCTAATGCTACGTTGCCAATTCTCGTGCCAGCCTACACTCTAAATAGTGGCACCATGCCACAATTCAGTATATATCAACAGTGTGTGGACAGGATGCCACTTAATGAGTTGTAGAGCTTGAGCAGTGTGTAGAACAGTGCAACAAGCAACTAATAAACTAATAATACTATACTGCCACGTACTATAAAACAATTTAAGTACCATAAATAATATACTTTTGCTCCGAGTGGTGAACAATGTTTTACATTACAAATAATTTGTGTAGTAAATAATAATTTAAATTGATTTTACGCAACCATTAAAAAATTGATTTTTGTTTACAAACATAAATTGGTAACGTAGTTATTTTGTATCAATTGAATTTGTACACTGAAACAATAACAATGTTTGGGGTTAGAACGCTATATAAGTTGTCCTAGACTGCTTTTTTATCTTACAAACTATTTCGTGCTGATACATCTATTTTTTTAACATTTTAGTCATGTTGACAAAATATTTTGCAATTACATTTCTGAATCAGTCAGTAAAGGTAGATTTCGATGCATCATTGCTGAAAGTTATGTTTTTCTTCTCACTCTCAGAGTATTCCAAAGACATCTAATGTTTCAATCCATGTTCAAATGTTATATGAGGTAAACAACCGAATCAATTAAAGTACTTAAATTAAAATACATATTATTATCAACACGCATAATCTAGTTCAGATTATATATCATCTCACAATCATATTTGTAAAACCTACTGTGGTGTTTTAACCAGTCCCCACTAACAAAAGCATAAAATAAAAGGTCATAAACAGGTTAACATTGAGTCATAACAAAAGTAGTTTCAAAGTTGTAACCGTGATACAGTAAATAATTTGATATTGTTACATATTATACGATCGTTTTACAATTTTGTCAATCTATCTGTTACTTTCATACAAATGTATTTTTATTATTCAATGTTTTGTTTTGTAGAACCTTTAGTATTCTCAACTTTATTAATAACTAGTAGAATACCCGTCCTTCGTACGGGGTTGGCATATAAGTAGAACATGATCATTGCAGAGATGGGAGAGGAAACGGTTTAAGAAAATATGGTCTTTTAATTTATACGGTATCCTATAGTGTAGCACACATATACCTATAATAAAAGAATGTGTTTAATGGTTTGCACTGTAAACGAAAACCTATCACAATATTTCCAAACATGTTAATAGCGCAATTTTCTAACATATTTTTAACATATTTTAGTGAAATTATAATCAGGCAAACGGGAATTCGCTCAGTTATAGGTTTGCTGGGACAGGGGGATTATATTACTGTTTACAAACAAATAAATCGAAAGAATATACCTCATAACTCAGGATAAGGGCATAGGTTGATAAGGCAATATAGAATGTTGATTATTTCCTATATCCATCGAATAATTTCTTTTACAATGAATTATTATAAAAATAAATAAATATTATTACAACATTTCACAAAATTAAGTATATTTAAGTATAATTAACAAACAGACTCAGTATAGTTAGATCATAAACAAATGAAGTACTGTTACCGAAACAATCCTATAATAATGAAATTACATTTACATATGGTTTGGCAGCTCCTTTAGGTAATGTTAAATAATGTTTACTTTCAGGCTAGTGACATCATTATTTTAAATTTATAATCCTTACCCTCTCTGTTCTAATATTCGTGCAGTATTTAATAAGGTTTGAACCAGCTGTGTTGAATTGTGAAATCAAAATCAATTTGACAGTTAGTTAGTTCTGCTTGTTTACATTTTTAAACTTACTAGGTTTGTTCTTTGTTACCATGGATACCATCAATCAATATTTACTTTTAAATCTCTCATCTCAGATTTTTGAAAGCCCACGGGGCAAAGCCCTAGGTGAATATCGAAGCGGCAATAGTTCTATATGTATCCTCGGAGCTGTAGCTTCATTTGTGTGCAATTTGAGCATAGTCGGATCAGTATTTTTTGAGATTAGCTCATACAAACACACACACAGACACCCCCTCTTCTTTATAATAGTATAGAATATAGAATAGAATAGATAGATAGATAAACCTATTTCAACGTACAATATCAGTTTTAGGAAATTCCTAGTAAGGTTGTTAGAAGTATATTGGCATCCGTGAAGTTTGTGTAATGTTTTTTAAAATCACTGTGGGATATATTTATCTTCACTTATTATTTATTTAATATGTTTCTACTTCTTGAAATTCTCAGTTAACTGGGAGGCGGAGCAAACAGTTTGTTCTAAAATGAACTTGAAAATTTTAAACAATCTTTTTCTGTTGGTTTACTTAAAGTATAAATTTTCTACTATGAATGCAAATCTTTAATATAGTCTAAATTTCCAGTCCCACCCTCAAAAACTATGATATTTAACAGTTGAATCTTTATAACGTATAAACACATTATTTTTAATCGGTCATCAAACTGATTCTTGAATTAGTAGTTGCAAGAGTACGCAAAACTGCAGAGAGTCCTTGAAAATGCTTGTGCAATGATATAGTTTTAAATTATAAAAGAAACCCTTCAAAAAATTGTATTAACAGGACCAGAGGATCAATATGCACATGGTATTTCATTTGTATAAGGCAAAAAGTTCAAATCATATTAACTTATGATTGCCAATAGATTTTGGGTTTCCTTAAAACAATTATATAAAACTGTCTGCAAATGTCAATAAAACTAATTTTATAAGAAATTGTAGATTCTTCTGTTGCTCTGTAGGTGACCATTTTGGTCACACAAGGAAGTCCAAACTTATATCTTAGTTTGAACAACGTCCTCTTGATTTTACATTGCTCAAGATACATAATCGACACATAGGCTTTCAAAAAAAATAAGTAAAGAAAGTAACTTGTGATGGACCGCGCATAGGAATAGTCTAGACTTGCCTCTTACTGACGTTTTCCAAACGAATATAGAAGTTAGATCTACATTCTTCATTTTAGGCTTGAAATAAATTTGTTTGTGGGTAAGAGCGAATGAGTAAGCATGAACAATAATTTTACCCTTCTCCCCGACACGCCACCATACCACAGCATCTTACTAGCAGAGCTCAAGGTCATTGACGTAATTGTAATGAACTAAATTTAGACTTCCATCCCCCAATGTCACCAATGGGCCCTAAAGGTTAGTATGTAACAATTCATGACGGTTGAACAATGGCCTTTAAAATACGCTTTTAATTTGTTTTCTAGCGTTTACCGTATCTTAGAAAAAGTTAGTTTACAAAAATTACAAAAACTTGTTGGGCGAAAGAAAAATTCTAAAAAGCTACACATTAATTTATAATATATGTATCTATATCGTATTAAAGTGTGTTAAAGGTTTAGCGTTTGGTTTACAATGTAAAAATTTTCAAAGTCACAAGATGGTTTCTGAAACTCTTTATACAACCCTCCTTTATAAAAATTTAAAAAATATTATCCAAGAAATTTAGCTCTTTAGCCACAAAATCCACCGTTTTTTTACTTACCTGACGAAAAAATAAAAACAGTAGCAGCCGACGAACTTTGTTATGTCATATTTAAAAACTCACCGACTTTATTTCAAGATTTAAAATAGAAAATATAAACTTTTGAGCGTTTAATAAGAACCAATAGTGTCCTAGACTAATTGACATCTTTCACACGAAGTGTCAACGATTTACCTTTAGTCTAAATGTCAAGTTATTTTGAAGCTTGACATTGAGTTTTGGTGCCGTTTTCATTGGCATCTACCACTTCAAACCTGCACTAAGATGGCGGACCTGGCTTCAACTGCTTGTATGTTGGTAGTTATATAGATGTGCTCCATCTATTGGTCTTATGTGATCGTTGATTTAAACTAACGGAATTCTGATGAAAATTTGATCATGAATTATTAGCAGTTTTGCAGGGATGATTAACAATAGTTTTTTTTTTTTTTTTTTTATTTAAATTGTTTGTTAGTTGGCAACAAATCTTAGAGATGTGTATACATTTTTTGGGACAAAATTGAATTGGCAGATGCCATGGTAAAGAAGCGTACTAGAAAAAGTTACTGTCGCCTCATCCAATATTTACAGCAGTCAGCTGTTGACATGCTAGGCGAGCAACCGCGACAGTGAGGACGGGGAACAGCTGATTTCATGTTCCTAGTTGGCAAATTGTCTGCTAGCTACTAACGTACACATGCTAAGCCATCAGCGGTAGCATCAGTAGCCTCAATGAATATATAAACACTTGTGTTAAGGTTTAAATACAGTAGTCAATGTTATTACTGAATTTGATCCTAAACATATTGTTTCTAATATATGAAATGGAGAAAAACGTTACCTTAAAAATACAAAATTTCCCAATTTATATCCAGACCTTTTTAAATAGCTTAGAAAACAAATAATTTGGTATATCAAAGTGTTTTTGTACGGTTATTGGTAACAGGACAAATTCAAAAATTGTAAATTTAAAATTCCCTTGTTATTCATATAAAGAATATTGTAAAATGTTGTAGTTTGCTTGTTTATGGATATATTTTGATCAAACTTGGCAAATTTATTCAAACAATTACAAAACTATTTGGATCATGAACGGTACTCTAGTTTTCCCAAGGTAGGACACGTGAATTGGAATTTTGGCGTTACAGGCACAATGACAGTAAGAATCAAACAAACGTACAGATATTGACACAAGACTCGTTTCGGCTATCTTATTATATACAACGTAGAAATAACCAAACACTTCATGAGTCTACGCAATGTACAGACAAAACAGTAAAGACTTTATAATCTTATAACTAACTATCTGCCCATGCTTCGCAACGGGGTGAGAATCTTTGGGTCTCTAAATCCACCGTAAAAAAATAGTATATTTCGTACCTAGGGCCTACAGTGAGGTTTTGCCGACTCGATATCGGGTTTTAAGTTCGGGACGAAGTCGAGAACGTGAAACGATCGAGAGCTGCAAACCCATTTTGGCTCGTGGTACGAGCGCTATTTTTCACCCAAGTATGTTTTGCAATATAACGTCCCTCTTATTTATGTGAAATATTTTGAGGAATCAGCAAAATCAAAAATAACAATAAATAGTTGTCTAGGCAGCTGTGACAAAAAACAAGTCTATTGCAATGCCATGGATACAGCTTGTGCATTTAATATACATTAATGTTTTAAGTAAATAGGCGAACAAGTGATTTTGCAGCCCTAGGGATGTAAACCCCTGCTCGGTCCCCATATGACGATGACAGCTGGCATGGCCAGCAAAACGTAACTTTCAGCCACCAATATAAACCAGCTAAATGTATGTAAAACAGCTAAAAACATCATAGTGAGGTGAAAAATTCGTTACGCATACTTTTACATTACCATGAATTAATTATATGCATACAGAAAAAACGGAGTCATACTTATTGCGTATTTTAATGTAAACTAGTGGCTTGTAGGGACATAGTCCCTAAAAAGCTACGGAAAAGGAATTATTGATGGAATATTTAAACAAACTCAGAATCAAATTATCTATATGTCAGGATAGGCCTAGATATCCCACTACAACATATCTTTTGTGCAAAAAAACAACAGTTTGTTGTTTGTCTTTGTTTGCTTTTGTTGATAACGTTATGTTCAATAAAGAATTTGAATGATTCCAGAGGTTTAACTGCTAAAGGCAGCAAACATGTTTATGAATAAATATTGGTTTATTAAGGTAGCTTTGGTTTTTTGGTTAATGCTGATAACAAGGCTTCCCCGATTGAAATACAGTATTGGAAATTGTCTTCGTCAAATAAGAAAAGGCAAAAAATGGTGTGTTGAGATACCCTACCCAGTTATTATTTCTAAGTCTATGCTCATTTTGTAAAGGTTTAACAAAATTATTCTTAAGCAAAGGCATCCCATTGACAGAACTTAGACCTAAATTTGTTTGTGATCAACATTAAAAAACCACTATTAGCCTAGTGTAAGTTACATATTCTACCAAAAAAGGGCCTAGTCAACGTCTAATTACTAACTATTTTGCGGCTAGTTAGGGTTCCATTACCCAGTTATCGAAACTAATCACGACATAAATATTTTTGGCTCGTTTAAATACCTGTACGAACCTACTTCATCTCTATTCCCAATTTTTTTATTTATTTTTTTTTTTTTTAGATTTTATTAACCGATCAGCATTTCATTGCTATACAGGTTAGGTATAATATAAGAAAGACAAACATAACATTATTAATTACATTAACATGGATAGAGGTCAGCTTAGCCCCTCAGGCACTTATTGTCACTGTTTTAGCGGGTCGGACTGTAAAGGCACTGTCCACCAATGAAACACAAATCAATGAAAAAAAAAATGGTTATAATAAAACGTCTTGAGGCAATCTGGGTTTTAGTCGGAGTCTCTGGATTTCAGAAGGTTGGCCTGTGTTATAAAAACCAATGCTGCTGGTTAATGGAAGTTTTGTAAACAATTTTGATGTAACTTTCTTGATAAAGTCTTCTATAGGTTTTATTCCCAGTTCTAAATGTATTTGACGGGTTCGAATATACCAGGGACATTTTAGAATTATTCTTAAAACTTTATTTTCAAATGTTTGCAGTTTGCGAATTGAGCTTGATGAAGCAGTTCCCCATACTGGGCAGGCGTATAACAATAATGGACGTAGAAGTGTTTTGTATAAAAGGGTTCCATTCTTCATAGACATACATGATTTTTTGTTGATTAAAGGAAACAATTTTGATAATCTGCCGTAAGCCAAATTTAATTTTTTATTAATATGAAATTTCCAATTTAACTTTCGGTCGAAGTATACACCTAAATATTTTATTGCTTGGTCAGGAGGGTTCCATGCAATCTGTTCACCTAGAATTTCTAAATTTGGAGGATCTAACGGTTTTCGGAGGGTAAAAATCTTCGCTTCACTCTTCGTCGGATTTATGGCTATTCTCCATTTTGTAAACCATTCCACCAAATCGTTTAAGGAAATTTGAATGTTATTGGCCACAACTTCGATATCATGGTGTGTAGAGTAGAGTAGGGTGTCATCAGCAAACACGGCTGTTTGGACATGGTTTGACAATGTCAAGTCAGAGGTGTAAATGTTATATAATAGAGGTGAAAGAATTGCTCCCTGTGAGACTCCGGCTTGAATTGGTCTGGCAGTTGATAGGGAGCCATCAATATTAACTGAAAACGTTCTATCTTCAAGGAAGCTTTCAATAATTCTCTGTAGGTAGGAGGGGACTCCGAACTTTCTTAGTTTATACAACAAACCATCGTGCCAAACACGGTCAAAGGCCTGACTTACATCAAGAAAAACTGCAGAAGTATGACATTTTCTTGGAATGTTGGGAGCGAAAACCAAACTGATGAGGAGGTATTAGGGAAGCACTATCTACGTAGGAGTCTAGGCGTTGCTTAATGATTTTTTCAAACAATTTAGACAATGTGGGGAGGAGGCTAATCGGGCGATAACTATTTACTTGCGATGCAGGTTTTCCAGGTTTGTGGATGACAATTATGAGAGAATGTTTCCACATTCGCGGGAAGTATGATTTTGTGAGACAGGCATTGAACAGAGAAGCAAGGAAAGCAAGTCCTTTTCGTGGTAGATTATGTAAAATAATGTTAGGTATTCCGTCGTATCCAGGAGTTTTCTTGATTCTTAGCGACTTGATGAAGTTAGAGATTTCAGATGGAGAAGTATATTTAATTGGCCGTTCCACCGTGATAAGTGGGCAGGAATTAACTGTGGCAACATGAGCTGAAAATTCAGGGTCTTGAAATTCATCATTCGGACGAAATGAACGCTGATAGTAATCGGCTAAAATATTAGCTTTGTCTGTTTTGCTTTCATATACCTGACCATTGTTTATTAAACTGGGTATTGGGGTGCGTTCTTTCAATATTCGTTTAGTTGCGAGCCATAAGGAGTTGTTGTCATCAGAGGACAGATTTGATACATATTTGTTATAAGATTCGTATCTGAATCGGTCTAATTCCCATTTGACTCGTCTAATGAGCTGATTATATCTTCTGCGAAAAGAAGGAGTTCTGTAGCGTTGCCATAATCTTCTATGTCTATTCTTCAAATTAATAAGGGACAGGATGTATCGAGGAATTGAGGAAAACGATTTGTTAGGTTTAAACTGACGAACCGTTGCTTGTTCTACTGAGAGACGAATGGAAGTGACAAACAAATCGATAGCCTCATCTATTTGGGTTTTGTCTTTTAGTTGGCGAGGAAGGAGAATATTCCCAAATTGTTTTTTAAGAGTAACCGTTGAGGTTATGCCACTTCATACAAAATATTGATTAAACACTACAATAAATCCCAAATATAAATGTTAGTAAATTTAAAAAAAAATTGGAACATATGTTTTGAAATAAAAACAAAGAAGATCTTCTTTTAATCTTGAATCGTTTCTTAAATCTTGAAAACAATTTATTTCAACTTTGACATAACTAAAAAGTCTTGATTATTAAAGGTAACGTTATCCCTTTATATAGTTGGTTTTATATAGTATACATTACATCGCAGAATTGACTGGCAAATGAGTAATCCAAATGTAAGCTTACTTGCTAATGATAAAATCACGATCAGCTGGATTGAAGTAAACAAAAATCAGCAGTAAATGCCTTCTAATGCTATTCTTATGGAGAACATTGTACGTTATATCTAATTTTGTGTTAAGATTTTGGGAATTTCACTATTTTTCCCGCCGTCACGGGATAAAGACCTTTAATTTGAGCCCTCTCACGTCGTTCTACGTCTTCCCAGTCGCCCACAATTTTGACGCAAAGAATCGGCTTACGTAATTAATATATAGATAGAATAGATTTCTTGTATATTCCCATGAAACTGATAATTTACCCAGCACATTAAGGCCTTTATTCCAAGTATCTCAGTTCGTAAACCATACATACAATGTGACGATAAAATATCAACAAAATAGCATGTAGTTTTATGTAATCCTCACGACATTTCATTTGGTCCATTGCCTTTAAATCCAATAATTGTAAAATTATTGGAGCTTTGAAAAACACTTCATATAAAATCCTTACACTAATAAAAGACGACGTCATGAGCGCGGGAAATGAGCTACAGCGGCTAGGGCATAGCCACATGAATACAGAACGGAATGAAGGAACTAGAACGGAGAACTGGCAACAGCGCACGCGAGAAGTAGGGGGGGCGCACACACCGCTCAAGCACTACAACGCATTAGTGGCATCCTGTCCACACACTGTTGATATATACCGATTTGTGGCATGGTGCCACAATTTAAAAACTGGAATGTTAGATGTTAAAATGGAGTGTTCATTAAAAATATCGATGCAGACATGTTTCCACCACCTTCCTTCATCCACTGGTGGCCGCAGGTTGAAAGATGCCACAATTAGGTGTTTGCGAGTATTCGGTAAAACCCCGTATGTGTGTGTGTGTGTGTGTGTGTGTGTCCGTGAACACGATAACTTGAGTAATTTTTATCCGATTTTGATGAAATTTGGTTTAAAGGTGTAAGGCGGGATAAACTTGAATGAGTTCGCGATCCAGCATGATCGGACCATGGGAAACGGGGTTTTATGGGGTAAAAATTGGTTTTCTTACTTTTGACCCTCAAAACACAAAATTTCCCAATTTTCCTCTAAACCTTCTTAAAGAGCTTAAAAAAACAAACAATTCAGAATATCAAAGTGTTTTTGTACGGTTATTGGTTACGGAGAAAACTAAAAAAAATGGCAAATTTAAAATTCCCATGCTATTCTTATGGAGAATATTGTAAAATGTTGTAGTTTGCTTGTTTATGGATATCTTTTGATCGAACTTGGCAAATATATTCATTTTATACTAAGCAATAATTATTTTACTTAAAACACACACTTTATTAGTTTCCTTGTAGCAGCAAACCTAGGTACTCGTTAAACCTAATGTTATTTAAGTAGATCAATTGAAAATCAATTCAGCCAAGTGGAAATTCGCTAAGACGGCAGGTTTGCTGTGGCGGGGGTATTATAAACTAATATGACAACGGAAAGCTTCATCTATGGTATGCATGATCTGATCATATGGAACATGTTTTAATAATTTAACAGCTGATTGTTGTATTGTTATTTCCTAAATTTATCTTTGTTTACATTTTGTTGTTCAAAATTTACATTTGTATAAACATATTATTATTGAAAGTAAATAAAAGAAACATCTTGTAACACTTAAAACATATATTTACGCTTATACTGCTACTCACAAGACGGTAAATATACAAAAAAGGTGGTAAGTGGTGATCGATTTCGATTGGACACTCCAATCATCATCAGACCCAATACGCGAACATTGGGTAATAACAATAACAATAATAAACAATAATAATTGTTTGGAGAATACGTAATCTATTAAATAACAAAAAGTTGTTAGGATAATATTGTTTTTTTTTTAACTAACACCGATAAGTTTACATTAAAAGTTGTTTACAAATACAACAATTAATTGGAAATAACTTTGATTTCCGAATACTTTTTACGAGAAAATCCAAAACCAAAAGATCAATAACCTCGGGATTTGATTAATGAATTTAAATGGTCGGATGTACTATAGTTCTTAACTGTAAACGTTGGTTTTTTGTTCTGGTTCTTTGCCTTAGGACCGTTGGTAGCTGCAAGAATCATTTTTACGTACCAACATATCACTGTAATTTACAAATTAGTGATCGTTTGTGTTGCACCTTATTTATTACAGCCGTATTCAATTTAATTGATGTCTTAACTGTATAAAGTGTTGTTTTTTCTGTCTGGATTCCAAAATTTTAGTTAATGCTAAGAAAATGATAAGGCATTTGAGTAAAACATTTGTTGAGCAAACCATCATGAATTGTTTACGCTTTACGCTGTTTATGTATCAATACTTCGTGGCCTATTTTGGTAATTTGTATTCTAAATTACCAATCTAAATCGTCTATAGTACTTCATTTCATATAGTAAGCCGTCATTTTGACAGAGCATTTCGGGTCATCTTTTTCGGTCTTAGCAAATATAAATTGTTGTGATAAAATTTGATGACATTCACACAGATTTCAAATACTAATTTTATATGTACTTTGTTATGCTTAAAGCGTAGCAAATTCCCTAATAAAATTCTTTTGTGTGTATGTCTGTTGGTAACACATTACATTAATGTCCTTATTCCTCAGTGTTTCACGGAGAGGACAAGAGCACCTTTCATAGTGAAAATGTCAACCGGAATAAAGTGTTAAATGGCGAGGTTGAGGTAGTACCTTAAATACTTTTAACAATTGTGGAAAGTAACTTTCAATTATAGGCCTACCTTAGGGCTATTCTTCATAGATTTATAAATCATTTTTTAGTTTAATCATTGGATTTAACATATGGACCAACACGATGCGGGTGACATTTAATTGCGAAGCATTTGTTTTGGCTTTAAACTGTCAGATACTGTATTTGCGAAGGTTTATAGGCTATATAATAGTTTTGTCAGCATATCTGAAAATATGCAAACCAACTGCTGTTCTTAATATAAGAAGGTTTCAACTGAATACTATAAGATTCCCGTGCGTAGAACGGGCACACAGCTGGTTATAAAATAATATCTTATATGGACAAAAACAAATTTGTTGTGAGGTTATTTATTGCAATGATTGTTCAAAAAAATCGAAGACTTCAACTAAAACCTTTTCCTCGTTGAGGGTCAAAAACATGAATTTTAGTGAATGCATCAAAGTTCATTTCATCTTCTAAAACAATAATATTTTCAGGCGGTTCTTGTACGAGGTCCATCGGACGGAAAGGTAAGATGTTGTTGCTGTACTGTATTAAGTTGTGTTCAACCATTTTTGTCTATTAATTGATGTGTACTAATCAACATGGGTAGCAGTTTGTGGGGTGGTAAATGTAATTGCGTTATTACACTATTGAATTGTTCGTAAATAAAAAAAAATAAATTCCAAGTCTTATTTTTCCTGTGGGCAATAGTCAGGTTTGCTCATACCAGCCTGTTGTACAGTATATTAAAGCGTTGTTGTACACAAAAGAAAATTCTAGAAACATGTGGAATTCCCATGTTATTCTTATGGGCATGTTTAGGCTGTCTTTATTGAGTATTTTCAAGAAATGCATATAAGTAATTTGCAGACAGTTTTATTCTCTTTCAGAATATCACCTTCCAATTTGGTCGAGTTCCCCACTATAAAGAATTTGCCAAAAAGCTAAGCAACCTCCAAGTTTATTGTGGCGAGAAAATACCGAGTTAGAGATATTTTTGTTAAACTTTGTACAACTAAATCTACAGTAATACTAGATCAATTTTGTTTGGGTCGTTGGAAAGCTAGATTCGTATAGAATTGCAAAGAATTATGAACGTTTGATTTCAATAAAGATATAATATGGTGCAACGGTAAAAACACATGTTTTATACAAAAAATACATTAAACATAGTTTTCTCGAGTTTCTATTTGTAGCCAAGTTTAGTTTCTCTTTATTGAGTATTTTCAAGAAATCCATTACAGTAATTTGTAGAAAATGTTCTTTATCAGAATACCTATCGTTTTCCACTTTGGTCAATTTCCTCACCATTTTAAAGTCATTAGTAAAATGCAAGCAACGTCCAAATTTATAGTGTTGGGAAATTTTTTAATTAGAGATGTTTTTGTTAAATGTTGTACAGCTAAATCTGCAGTTCTACTAAACCGATTTTATAAACTAATATGACAACGGAAAGCTTCATCCATGGTATGCATGATCTGATCATATGGAACATGTTTTAATAATTTAACAGCTGATCGTTGTATTGTTATTTTCTAAATTTTTCTTTCTTTACATTTTGTTGTTCATAATTGACATTTGTATATGCATATTATTATGGAAAGTAAATAAAAGAAACGTCATATAACACTTGAAACATATATTTACGCTTATACTGCTACTCACAAGACGGCAAATATACAAAAAAGATGGTAAGTGGTGATCGATTTCGATTGGACACTCCAATCATCATCAGACCCAATAGGTGAATGTATATTTACCGTCTTGTGAGCGTATAAGCGTAAATATATGTTTTATGTGTTATAAGACGTTTCTTTTATTTACTTTCCGTAAATTTAATAACACGTTCAATGCTGATCAAGAAGTCATATTATTATTTACTATTGTTCTACAGACCGTTGTATTTAACCAACGGGTTGTGTTGCTATTTCCAGGATAAAGATTTCCGTTTTGGCTGTTTTGGTTAATCTTAATAATTGCTCTTTGGGATGTATCTATTATGTGAATTTTTAGTCAAGATTATTCTTTAGAAGTTTCATGAATTAATGGGGACGATATGTTCCTTGATGGTTTGAATGCTATAACTATTAGTGTTCATAACATTGTGTTTAGTTAACTGCTGCATTTGTAAAAAATAACAATAAAGTTCCTCTTATCAGCTTAAGCGATAGTTGCATCTTTTGCGTGTAACTTACTTTTAATAAAGTAGCCGTGGAAGTATACAAACCCTGGTTGAAATGTGTGATTACATTGTACTATCCGGTTCTGTATCTGAGTGAATCTAATTTCTTGACTCAAGTTTTCTTTTTGACCTGAATTTGCCCATCATTGGATAGGTCCAAATGAGTAAATATGGTTAGCTACATTGTTTATATGAATTGTACCTATGTTCTTAATGCTTTTAAGTAATTTACCAAAGGGGTAAATAAATCGATCACAGACGTTACGTTAAAATAGTATTTTTTACACTTTTATGATGCTAAATAACGTCCTAAATTTAAAAAATCACTATCGTTTCCCCCAGAAAAGTCAAATAAACACGAAAAATCTTAAAAAAGACGTAATGGTTTTCATATTAAAACAAACATTTAAGGTATTTAAATTGTGCGGAATTCAACGCTGAATACGATTATGTAACTATTTTTTCCATGCGATAATATACTGTATATTAAACGCACTATCATCGAAAAAGTGGGTAAAATGTTTGGTTGGCTTGGGATATCGCGCTGTAGTTTTTCACCATGTAGCTTCTAAGTTCTTATAAAAATTGAAAAAATAATATAAATTAAGAAATGAAACTGTTCTAATCTAACCAAACCAACCAAACTTGCTGTAACATTTTCAAAATTCTATTCCCCACATGCCTTATCTGTTATCAAACGGAGTTTGGAAAATGTTACAGCAAGTTTGTAAGTGTAGGTTAGTTTAGAACATTTTCATTTCTAAATGCTGCACCTAAACATTTTCAAAATTCCGTTTGATATTTCCCACATGCCTTTTCTGTTATCAAACGAAATTTTGTAAATGTTACACCAAGTTTGGTTAGTAAGGTTAAATTAGTTTAGAACATTTCAATTTCAAAATGCTGTACACAATTTTTTATTTGTCATGCTGGAAAATCTTTGAAACATCAATACAAATTATATTCATCATATGATTAAATTATATCAGACAATGGAGATGCTTATAATCAATTCCTAATGAAATTCTTTTTTTTTATTTAGAAATCTACGATTTTCTATGCCTAAATTTAAAAGAGTTTTTTACCAGCTTAAACTTTTACACTTATTTAAGATATCGAAGTAAATAATTATCTTATTAATTCTTTGTTTTCCAGCCAGAGGTGCTTAAATTGGACTTATTCGAGTTTATACAGGTAAGTGTTATCGGTGAAGGATAATTTGTTAATATTTAATATAAAAATA
>NW_026543112.1:0-55141 GCF_028750875.1 Macrosteles quadrilineatus | reverse complement strand
ATTATGACTGATTCAGTAACGGCTACATTAATTACAAAATAATAAAATAAAATAAGGATAAATCATACATAATTTTAACCACACTACAAGGCTTGAATAACTGAGGGATGGATTAACTACATAAACCTATGCTGTACTTTTGTTAAATTATTTGATTTAAAATGTATGTGAATTATTTTACATAACTCTTTTTATGTTTTAAGTGTTTAAACTTTATTCCACATCATTAAATCACTAGAACGTTAATCGAAAATATGACATTGACCGAGATAAGCTGGCTTGATTTTGATTGCAGATTGGCTGAATGTTCTTAAGGGTAGAACAAGACAAAACACAAGGGCCATTATACAACACAAAACATGATTTACCGTCGATTTGAGCTTAGAAATATCTTCATGCAGCAAGAAACCTGCGGAAAACATTTATCCAACGTATTTAATTGCAAAGGGATACTTTTCCATTATTAATTTATGTTGGTAATTGTTGTAAAGTGTAGGGTTATATGATGAAAAAGTGTAAACTATTACTCAAAAAGTTATAAAAAGATGTTTCTGTTTTTCATCACATATTTAATTTATTACCTAAATACCATACCCCCTAAGTGGGGTAAAGTAGTAATTATCAGTATAAGCAACCTTGCAACGCAATTAGAATTTTACACTGAGAAAGGTTTGTATTTTCTTAATGGTTCGGAAGTGTACACAGCATTCATCATTGAGCTTTTAATATAATTATTCTGGTTAAAGACTACACTGGTTTTGTCAGTGACAATGCTACACACACTATCCACTCCATACAGGGTGAATCAAACCACCCGTGTACACCGGTTTGGCCCAACAAGCGTTACAAAACGACACTTTTTTATTTAAAACCCACTAATATTTTTTTTCTTATACGATTTTGAAATGTCACTTAAGGCACTTTTTCAATGTCGGGATCATTATAAGTACAAATATATGTCCAAAAAATTATTTAAAAAATTAAAAACTCGTTGAAAATCCAAGACATTTTTCAAATTTTAGAAGTGGGGCGTTTTTTGAAGGTAAAGGAGTGCGGTTTCCGAAAACCCCCAATACATGATTTGAAGAAAATGTAACTCCTGGCCATGAAAATACCTTCAATTCTTTGCTGGCTTTCACCGTTTTAGAGCTATAGCCGTTCTGAAAAAGTGTTTTTCTTCAAATTAAAAAAATGGGGAATTGGGGGGATTTTTTGGTGGTTGTAATTTGAAAATGAAAATTCTTTGTATTTTCTGGGTGGTTTAGGACCGTGATGGATCTCCACAAAAATGTCACATCCCTAGCTATTCGAGAAGTGGGTAAACATTTGTATACTTGCTCAGTGCTCAGTGAGTCAGTGAGCTACACATGCGGCTGTATAAATTGTATATCTCGTTAAAGTATGTGCACTGGTGATCTAATTCACCCTTGATACACTAACCCTGCATCCTTTTCGAGTTTGTAATACGTACAAAAAGTACTTTGTTGTTTATATGAAGTGATTAAGTGACATATGGAAACATAATAAATCAATATTAAAGATTTTCAAGCGCCAAAGAAAAAGAATTGTAATGAAAGTGGCGTAACTAACAAATATCCTAACATATTTATTTATGCTGCTCGAGGTTCTTTTTAAGGTTTTAATATCAGTTATTACGCTGGTTGTAACTTATCCAAAGAAACTATACATAAAGGCGCCCTACAACACGTAAGCACTGTTTTGTTCTTACAAGAGGTTATAATAAAACACTTTATCGCCTATAAGAAAATTTTTATGACATATATAATGATGTTGTAGCCATAACACTCGCTAATGACTAGTAGTTATCTATTTTATACGTGACATTACTATGATGAAGCTACAACCGGGAATAACAGGTTATTTGATGGCTGAAAGGTAATTGACTGTAGTAAATTATACTTAAGATCTAAATATGTATGTAGCAATCTGCAGAGTCTTGTTGAGTAAATGGTACATGAAATATACATACTGCATGTAGTTCAACGGCAAATGTGGCTTACTACCTTCCAGAGACTCGTTAGAGGATTGAGTAATCTCCTCCTACCTTAACTGGTCAATCATAGCACGGAGTAAAATTGGGATCTACTGAATTCAAAAACAAAAATATTCAAATTTTGGTCAAATCAATTATAAATCCTAGGGATATAGAGTGAGTTTTATATTGCGAATAAGATTCAAATGGTGTTCCTGTAAGCTCCAAGAGTATGCATTGTAAAATTATACATTAAAAGTAAATCGTTAGCTTTTTTTGCAATACAGTAAAAATTAATTTTCTAAGTGTGATTCCAGTATCTGTTCTACCAAATCAATTATTTATGAACTTGTTAAACGTTTTTGGAATCGGATCAATAGGACATAGAAACGTAAGCCTGCAATATATGAGCTTACGAAAACACCATGTCTTATTCAAAATTGACTTATTCACAATAAATTCCCAATTCATAAAGGGGTTGGTAACAATGCATATAAACTAATCAGCAATTAAAGGAAATGGCTACCTACTTAAGAGCTTGTTTTGTCCTTAAACAGTGTTTCTTGGTACTTATAATTTGAGTTGCGTATAAAATACCCCCTATACAGTTTGAGTATTTAACTTAGCATACATGCTTTGGGCATACGTTGGTGAAAAACTCATCTTAAAACCCTATAAACCGTATTCCACCTTATCAAGAAAAATACAATCTTAAATTAAATCAATTAGTTGTATACAAAATTATACTATAATTTTATATATCATCTTTCATCTCAATAATATTTTTTTACTAACTACAATCTACAATGTTTACATTTCCACAATTCCTTCAGCCTTGTACTTGGATAGGTTATAAAGGTGATTGAAATTTTCATTACCAGGTAACGGATCTGGGTTTCCGCTACATTTGCCTTCCTGGAGATGGGGATTTAGTCACATGAATAATGGTTATTGAAGTATCATGTTCTTGCTTTAGCGCTATTATTACTTGGGCTATTATTTATGAATAATTATGTTAGGTTTTCCACTTTTTATTGATGATTATGAAAGTAATATGGGAAGGTAAAGAAATGAAGATTCTACATAAAATATTCAATAATATGGATAGGCAATCATAATTGTATATTTTTATATTAACAGCACGAGTATCTAAGTGGTGGATTTCGCTTCTGTACGTTTGGGATTCGATTCTAGAGATTGTATACTCATGGTATTAATAATGCTTCCAAACGAATAGAAGTTTCACAGTAACGAGGCAATAGGTAAAATAAATTCCTATTCCATCAATGGTATACGTTGGCATTCAATTATATAAGCTCAGAAATTCGTTTATAATGTTCAGTGTTCATTGCCATTTTCCCTTGGATTTTAAAAATAGAAAAGAAATGCAAATTTTAATTAATTTAATAAAATCCAACGTATTTTAGATAAAAGTTAGTTTATTTGACCCTAAAGGTAAATAAGGTGAGAAATTGAAAATCTACACTAATAGAATTGGTTTTATGACAAATAAAATCCTTTTTAATGGCACGATTAGTTATTGTTAATTTTCTTTAGCCCGTTAGGCTTATGAAATTGAAAATCAATTATTTTTACAGAATTACTCTTGGTACACCTTTTAAATAATTTTAAAAAATGTATGAAGTTGTTAGTTCTAAGTAACCATGTGAATGCATAATAGTTACACCCATCTCTAATGATAATGTTATAGTATTATTGATTGGTAGATGATATAAAAAATTAGGATGTTACAAAAAAATTAGAGAAAGATCACAACACTTAAATTTAAGAAGGTTTCATTTAGGGGAAATGCACCTCTAAATAAAAATAAATAATAAGGTCTCTCTATGCTGATTGTTTATTATAATTAAAATAGTTTCTTTTATATAACGATATTTATTATTATTTAAATATTGATACTCTTATTGAAACATATAAATTAACTAATTATTAGCTATAGACTTCATTTTTGGTGTTTTTGACAAATTTATACTCTAAATATAAACGCTTATTAAATGTCTCCATATATAATTAAATTCCTGCGTGCTTGTAATAGTGGATTATATTTACACCCTATCTTTCCTGGAATTATTTTAATTACATGAGAACTCTTCCTAATGTAATATAAACGTAAATTTTCATCTTTTAACTTTAGGGACGTTTGGGTAATTATAAAGTTTGGTTCGTAAATTGAAAACGTTCGAAATTAACATGACTATGCCCAGGGATCAGATTAGTTGTTTATTATTCTTGTAAAAAATTTAAACAAAACAAATATAGGGGAAATCTTAAATTAATGGGTTTTATAGGCTATCTACTGGAAAACGGCACTAACCTTTCAATACTTAGGGTTATCTGTTTGACTAAACAAAATTAAATATTGAGTAAAAATAGTAATTAAATTAGTTTTTAGTCTTTGCTTTGTAGAAAAAGACTTTTTACCATTATTCACACAAAACAAAAAAATCTGTTAAATACTGTAGAAGGACAAAAATACTTTACGGTATAAATAGTTTGCAGTTACAATAGTAGATGGTCGACATAAAAGAATATTTTTTCGAACAACACCATGAAAGTTTAGAATAATGAATACTCATTTAAAATTTTAATTGAAGTGTTGGTGGAATTCCTTATTCAATAATTAAATATTACTCGTTTGCACTGTATAATTTATATATTTTAGCTTCCAATTTTCACTAAAGCGATTGTAGCATTGTTTTGTCCAAATGTATCCAACACACTGACACACTATTCATTGGTGTGTTAGTTGAAGTAAATATGCGTACTTTATATAATGGGGAAAAATAAGGCTAATATATTAATTCCTTCTCAGTTAAATTAAAAATTAAATTTGTCACTCTATTGTTACATTAAACAAACCCCCTTTTCGTTCAAGCGCAAATTTTTACACATAACCATTTTTTGTGAGGACAGAAAAAATAAGAATATTATTAAACCGTGAACGAATATTTAATATCAGGTTCATTATAGTTTCTTGCTGCCGTTGATTTACAAAACATCTTAAGCTATTTGTATGAAACAAACACAATTACAGCGTAATGACCAGGGGGTTTGAAATATCTCTGACTCGACAAGAAACTGAGCAAAACCAGAAATAGCTTGGACGGCCACAGGGCCAATGGATAATGCTTCAATTAAATGAGACCATTAATACTATTTTTTTTATGTATATCAACTTTACTATGGTCCAATGGAGTTACAAGTTTCATTTCAGGAAAATCTATTAAGCTTACTAAATAAAGTAATGTTTTTTATTTAGGTACAAATCTTATGTAAGGCCGGGCTGCTATAGGTTTTTATTCGTGAGTATTCGCAAAATATTTATTATTTATTTCACTGCAATATGAAAAGTTAATCAAATCTTTCTTAAGTTATAACGTAAAAGATTTTCTTATAATTGCAATACTGTACGAATAGAGTTAAATAAACTTTTAATGGTTTTATCATTACGTAGAAAGTATATACACATGAACAGTCTGATAAGTTCGCAGGCGATGGAGGGGATTATTCTCACAGAGAAGCTCTAAACCCTCCTGTCTTCAAGTGTTCCTGGTCTTGTATTGCAAACTTCTTTGTATATCTGATATTAGAAGTTTATAAAAAAATCAATAGCTTTTATCTAAAACTTTTGATTTCCAGATAAATGAGTAAATTATATTTATTTATACGTATATGGCTCATAACTTTCATTAATTTAAAAGTCACCAATTCTTCTCTTAGCAACTGTTTTTCTGCTAATATTAATCACAACAGAGCCGTTCAAAAGTTATTGCATTTATTAAAAAACTATTTTCCCAAATATAAACTTATTAGATTACAGTATTACGATCACTTAGCATTAATTTCCTTCATGAGTATTATTTATTGCTATTTACAGAGTTTTATTACAGTGCAAAACATCACGTAAAATAACAGACATTTATGCATTCAGTCATATAATTTTTTATTGTGACCTACCAAGTTTGGTAGATAATTTCATTGTTTTTTTTACGTTTAAGGTTTTTGTCACGATACCATTGGCTATGTTTTTTTTTTCTTTTTTTTGTAGCCCTTTTAAAATTTAATTTCCCAAAACTAACTGAATTTTCTCTGAAAATATAAACCCTACCCAAATAACCATATTTTAATTCAAATGTCCCTCGTGAGTAAAGGTAAATTTAATAGCATATGCAGGTGTAAGCTTTAATTTTATGTATAATTTAATTTTTTAGGTGCTTTTATGGGACGGGGTATTGTTTGATTGTTTAAAAAGGACAGAAAATCCGTCCTAAGTATACATTCATGATACAAAATCCCACGTTCATGAAAGTTATCTCTATCCTTGATATGAAATGATCAGTGAGTCAGAGATGTTTAAATACATTTTTATATATACTGGTTTTTGTTCATGTTTACAACTGTATTAAACAAACTCTTTACCATTTCAGCTGGATTCAACAATGTTAACGATACCAACCAAAAACAATAGAAATAGGCTTTATCACTGTATTGTTATCACTCTATAGGTTTCGTTCTGCTTGTGACTGTTACATGAACATTGTATTGTCAGTTTACCAAACTGATGATTTCCGGTTGATTGTTGTTTTGAATGACAAGTTATCAAAGACAGGTGAGATATTCATCCCAACTCCATTGTTTCATCACTCCAATCTGCTGTATCATCTGTATAAGTTTATTGCAGAATTCAGTAATGGGGTTAGAACCATGTTGGTAACTTTACCGAAAGTATTTGACAATTTATTTTAATGAGCAGGATTTGTGCGTTGTCATACTGTGTTTTTATTAAAGTACAAATAATAAGATCAACAAACTGTTAATAACCTATTTAAATATGTTAAAATATCCAAATATAGTCATCAAGAGGTTGGAAATCGAATAAGTTGTGTACAGAAAGTGAAAAAATATCTGAAAAGGAAGGATATCTTTAGTCATTTGTATTAAAATAGAATACAACCAACTTTATGTTTTCGATATATTTGCTGAAGTTTTAAAAGCTGTACCATTTTCAATACATCATTCCTCACCAAAATTCCACGCGGTACATCTATTTTGGAGTTCGGGTCCAGGCTACTTTGGATGTACTAAAATGAGAGCTTATAAGGTACATAATGAATGCCTACTTCAGAAATCAGTATGTGAAGTTTTCGAAAGTTTAAAGTTTAGAAGGAGTAATTACAAAGAAGAAAAATACCAAGCAGTTAAAAGAGTTTTCCTAAAGAACGTGTTAGGTTTTGCTCTAGAAGCGGTCATTGGAACTGAGTATCTTGGTGAAAATTTTATTTTTCCTTTGTTTATGTTACTTCCCTGCACTTTTGTATCTGCCCTTATCCCTTTAAGTATTTTTCCTCTAAATATGTTATACGCTTGAAACTTCTCTCATATTCTAAAACACTTAGACAAATATTCTATTATTAGTGAAATAATCAAAGGAACATCCATTATAAGTTCTCATAATGAAAATAAAGTTTTGGCCTGATTTGAATGAATGTAATAAATTTAATAATATGTAATATTATATGATTTTCATAAGGAGTAAATCATAAAACATATATGTTCTGAATTGAAGCTATTCTCAATGTGGTGTAGATTTAACCTGGTTAAAGTTTCTCTCCAAATCCATAGTGACAGCATCACAAGTGGGTTTGGGACTCATCAAGTTTTGGGCACAAGCAGTATTTAACTTGTTATACAATTTGCTTTAGCACTTTGTAAAGAGATTTAAAGTTTAAATTGACAAAGTTGACGTGAGCCACGGATCAGATTAATTTGCTGTACCTTAATTTAGCAATTAAAATTAAATGTTTAGTTTAAACATATTTTATTTACAAATATTGTTAGTCAAAGATTGAAAATAGGGTTTAAAAGGCCGTACGTTATTTGTAACATAAAAATATAATTTTAAATAATATAACCAACAACGTTTTCTCACCTGTAAACGTTTACGAAAATTAAAACCAACGAAGATGCAACATGATGAATAACTACTGACTACGTGACTATTGTGAAGTCACGTTCTGGCAGCTTGTTATTGTGTACGTGACCTCTACTGATGTAATTAATTGTGTCTTGCAGTTAATTGCTAGTTTATAAGCTGTATTTCCTTTATAAACTTGGGGTTAAAATCAAAGACTTCCATAGTTCAAATTTTAAGTATCGTCTTCCACATTAAAACAAAAACGGAAAACTCAAACTTTGTATTAATCAATTAATGAGGTAGCTTTAATTGTACTTATATTTTTATACCTCTTATGGTTGGTTCACGTATTCCAGTCACCAATAATGGATAGGCCTCTATGTTATAGCTAGCCTATATATATATAGAATAGATCTACATTAAGATCAAACAAATTTTCTTTGGTATGGTGACTGATTACAAAATGGGGTCTTGAGGATAAATCATAATTTTAAGCACACTACAAGGCTTGAATAACTGAGGGATGGATTAAGTACATAAACCTATGCTGTATTTTTGTTAAATTATTTGATAAAAAATATATATGAATTATTTTAAATACCTCTTTCTAAGTTTAAAGTGTTTAAACTTAATTTCACATCACTAAATTACTCGAACGTTAATCAAAAATATGACATTGGCCAAGGTAAGCTGGCTTGATTTTGATTGCAGATTGGCTGAATGTTCTTAAGGCAGAACAAGACAAAACACAAGGGCCGTTATACAACACAAAACATGATTTACCGTCGATTTGAGCATTGAAATATCTTCATGCAGCAAGAAAACTGCGGAAAACATTTATCCAACGTATTTAATTGCAAAGTGATACTTTTCCATTATTAATTTATGTTGGTAATTGTTGTAAAGTGTAGGGTTATATGATAAAAAAGGTGAAAACTATTACTCAAAAAGTTATAAAAAGATTTTTCTGTTTTTCATCACATATTTAATTTATTTCCCAAATACCATAACCCCTAAGTGGGGTAAAGTAGTGGTTATCAGTATAAGCAACCTTGCAACGCAATTAGAATTTAACACTGAGAAAGGTTTGTATTTTCTTAATGGTTCGGAAGTGTACACAGCATTCATCATTGAGCTTTTAATACAATTATTCTGGTTAAATATTACACTGGTTTTGTCAGTGACAATGCTACACACACTATACGCTCCATACAGGGTAAGTCAGACCACCCGTGTACACCGGTTTGGCCCAACAAGCGTTAAAAAACAACCTTTTTTATTGAAAACGTGCCACTTAATTATTTTTTACTGGTTACACATTTTAAATATCATTTAAGGCCCTTTTAGCGAATTTCCCTATAGGGAAGTAGCTATTACCGTAGGTCTCATGGTAAGACTTAGGCCCGGGACCGATTTACTTTTTCATTTTAATGTCCCCAGAGGCCAAAAACACCATTCGTTCAAATTTTTATATATGTATATATATATATATAGGTATATATATAGATTTATATATATATATGTGTGTCCGTGAACACGATAACTTGAGAAATTTTTATCCGATTTTGATGACATTTGGTTTGAAGGTGTAAGGCGGGATAAACTTGAATGAGTTCGCGATCCAGCATGATCGGACCATGGGAACAGGGTTTTATGGGGGGTTTTATGGGGTAAAAATGGGTTTTTCTCACTTTTTACCCTCAAAACACAAGATTTCCCAATTTTTCTCTAAACCTTCTTAAAGAGCTTAAAAAAACAAACAATTCAGTATATCAAAGTGTTTTTGTACGGTTATTGGTTACGGAGAAAACTAAAAAAATGGTAAATTTAAAATTCCCATGTTATTCTTATGGAGAATATTGTAAAATGTTGTAGTTTGCTTGTTTATGGATATATTTTGATCAAAGTTGGCAAATTTATTTATTTTATAGTAAGCTATCAATATTTTACTAAAAACACACTACTTTATTAGTTTCCTTGTAGCAGCAAACCTAGGTACTCGTTAAACCTAATAATGTTATTTAAATAGATCAATTGAAAATCAATTCGGACAAATGGAAATTCGCTTGGACGGCAGGTTTGCTGCGGCGGGGGTATTTCAATGTTGGGATCATTATAAGTACAAATATATGTCCGAAAAGTTATTTAAAAAATTAAAAACTAGTAAAAAGTTAAAAACTAAATTATTGTAATGAAAATCCGAGAAATTTTACAAATTTTAGAAGAGTGGCGCAAAAATGTTTAAAGGTGAAGGAGTGCGATTTTCGAAAAACCCCCATGCGTGATTTGAAGAAAATTTAATTCCTTGCCATTAAAATTCCTTCAAATCTTTGCTTGCTCTCACCATTTTCGAGATATAGCCGTTAAGAAAAACGTGTTTTTTCTTAAAAAAAGGGAAATTGAGGGAATTTTTAAGATTGTTGTAATTTTAAAATGTAACTTTTTTTAATTTTCTGGGTGGTTTAGTACCAAGACGGAGCTCCATAAAAAATTTCACATCCCAAGCTATTCTAGAAGTGGGTAATCATTTCTATACATGATCAGTGAGTCAGTGAGTTACACAAGTGGCTGTATATCCCGTTACAAATTACAATAGAGTTTTAGAGGTTGTTTATTTTAAAAGTAACACATGAATGATTTTTTTTCTTGAAAAAAAAAATCTATATTAAATATTTTCAAACACCAAGGAAAAATAATTTTAATAAACGTATAACTAACAAGTATCTTAACATATAATTTTATTTGCGCTGCTCAAGGTTCTTTTTAAGGTTTTAATATCAGTTATAACGCTGGTTGTAACGTATCCAAAGAAACTATACATAAAGGCGCCCTACAAAACGTAAGCACTGTTTTGTTCTTACAGGAGGTAATAATAAAACACTTTATCGCCTATAAGAAAATGTTTATGATATATGTAATGATGTTGTAGCCATAACACTTGCTAATGACTGGTAGTTATCTGTTTTATACGTGACATTACTGTGATGAAGCTACAACCGGGAATAACAGGTTATTTGATGGCTGAAAGGTAATTGACTGTAGTAAATTATACTTAAGATCTAAATATGTATGTAGCAATCTGCAGAGTCTAGTTGAGTAATATGTACATGAAATATACATACTGCATGTAGTTCAACGGTAAATGTGGCTTACTACCTTCCAGAGACTCGTTAGAGGATTGAGTAATCTTCTCCTACCTTAACTGGTCAATCATAGCACGGAGTAAAATTGGAATATACTGAATTCTAAAACAAAAATATTCAAATTTTGGTCAAATCAATTATAAATCCTAGGAAAGGATATAGAGTGAGTTTTATATTGCGAATAAGATTCAAATGGTGTTCCTGTAAGCTCCAAGATCATGTATTGTAAAAGAATACATTATAACTAAATCGTTAGTTTTTTTGCAATAAGGTATAAATTAATTTTCTAAGTGTGATTCCAGTATCTATTCTACCAAATCAATTGTTTATGAACTTGTTAAACGTTTTTCGAAACCGGATCAATAGAACATAAGAGCGTATGCCTGCAATATATGAGCTTACGAGAACACCATGTCTTATTCATGATTGACTTATTCACAATAAATTCCCAATTCATAACGTGATTAAGTTGGTAACAGTGCATATCAACTAATCAGCAATTAAAGGAAATGGCTACCTAATTATGAGCTTGTTTTGTCCTTAAACAGTGTTTGTTGGTACTTATAATTTGAGTTGCATATAAAATACCCCCTATACAGTTTGAGTATTTAACTTAGCATACATGCTTTGGGTATACGTTGGTGAACAAACTCATCTTAAAACCCTATAAACCGTTTTTCACCTTTCCAAGAAAAATACAATCTTAAATTAAATTTATTAAAATGATACTATAATTTTATATATTATCTTTAATCTCAATAATATTTTTTCACTTACTATAATGTTTACATTTCCACAATTTCTTCAGCCTTGTACTTGGATGGGTTAAAAAGGAGATTGAAATTTTCATTACCAGGTAACGGATCAGCGTTTCCGCTACATTTGCCTTCCTGGAGATGGGGATTTAGTCACATGAATAATGGTTATTGAAGTATCATGTTCTTGCTTTAGCGCTATTATAACTTGGGCTATTATTTATCAATAATTATGTTAGGTTTTCCACTTTTTATTGATTGAAAGTAATATGGGAAGGTAAAGAAAGTTAGATTTTATATAAAATATAAATTTAAACGTAAATTTTCATTTTTTTACTTTAGGGACGTTTGGGCAACCATAAAGTTTGGTTAGGAAACGTTCCAAATTAACATGACTATGTCCAGGGATCACATTAGTTGTTTATTCATCATGTAAAAATTTAAACAAAACAAATATAGGGGAAATCTTAAATTAATAGGTTTTATAAGCTTTCTACTGGAATATGGCCATAGGCTATCTACTGAAAAACGGCAATAACCTTTCAATAATTATTAGGGTTATCGTTCCTGTTTGACTAAATAGAATTTAATATTGAGTAAAAATAGTAATTAAATTAGTTTTTTACTCTTTGCTTTGTAGAAAAAGATTTTTTGCATTATTTTTACAAAACAACCGGTTAAATACTGTAGAAGAAGTACCAGTTACAAAAGTAGATGACCGTAGTATTTTTTTTCGAACAACACCATGAAAGTTTAGAATAATGTATACTTATTTACAATAATAATTGAAGTGTTGGTAGAATTCCTTATTCAATAATAAAATATTACTCGTTTGGACTGTAGAACTTATATATTTTAGCATCAATTCTCAAGCGGTTATAAAGTTTATTTTGTCCAAATGTATTCAACACACTGTCACATTAAAGATTATTCATTAGTGTGTTAGTTGAAGTAAATATACGTAGGCCTACTTTAAATAATGGAAAACGATAAGGTTATTGTATTCATTATCAGTTAACTTAAAAATTAAATTTGACACTCTATTGTTACATTAAGCAAACCACCCTTTTATTCAAGCACAAATTTTTACACATAACTATTTTTTGTGAGGACAGAATAAATTTAAGAATATTATTAAACCACTAAAAGTATTCTATATCAGGTTCATTATAGTTTCTTGCTGTCGTTGATTTACAAAACATCTTAAGCTATTTGTATGAAACAAACACAATTACAGTGTAATGACCAGGGGGTTTGAAATATCTCTGACTCGACAAGAAACTGAGCAAAACCAGAAATAGCTTGGACGGCCACAGGGCCAATGCTTCAATTAAATGAGAACATTAATACTATTCATTTTATGTATACCAACTTTATTATAATCGAATGAAGTTACACGTTTCATTTCAGGAAAATCTATTGCTAACTAAATAAAAGAATATTAATAAACTGTTTGTAAACCGACAATAATAAATTATTGAATATTAGATTTAAATAATAATGTTTTCTATCTATCTTAAGATTTATTTTTATTTAGGTACTACTTTTATGTAAGGACGGGCTACTATAGGTATCGATTTGTGAGTCTTGGCAAAATATTTATTATTTATTTCACTGCAATATGAAAAGTTAATCAAATCTTTCTAAAGTTATTACGTAAACAAATTTCTTATAATTGCAATACTGTACGAATAGAGTCAAATGCACTTTTATTGGTTTTATCATTACGAAGAAAGTATATACACAAGATTAAAGAACTTAAACAAATTATCTCATTGCTGCAACACATGATACCAATGTCTTTCACAGTCCGATAAGTTCACAGGCGATGGAGGGGATTATTCTCACAGAGAAGCTCTAAACCCTCCTGTCTTCAAGTGATCCTGGTCTTGTATTGTGAACCTTCTTTGTATATCTGATATCAAAAAAGATATAGAGAAATCACTAGCTTTTATGTAAAACTTCTGATTCCCAGATCACTGAGTAAATTATATTTATATATATACGTATGTGGCTCATAACTTTCATTAATTTAAAAGTCACCAATTCTTTTCTTAACAATGTTTTCTGCTAATATTAATCACAATAAATTAGGTCGTTCAAAAGTTATTGCATTTATTAAAATCGATTATTTTACCAAATATAAACTTTTTAGAGCTTACAGTATTACGATCACTTAGCATTAATTTCCTCCATGAGTATTATTTATAACTATTAGCAGATTTGTATTACAGTGCAAAACGTTGAGTAAAAAATAAGGTATTTATGCTTTTAGTCAAATTGCATTTACTAAGTAATGGTTTAATGAATTGTATTTCAACAGTGTCAAAAATCAATAGGTTGTTCTAGCACAAGATTAATATATCTCATACGGGCTTCTAGCACATTAAAATCACAAAAATAACAACTAACATCACATGTAATATGGCAAAAAAAAATATTTTCTTTCTTCTTGTAACACGTTTTATTGAATTAAATATTTAACTACTTTTGATTACCTCTGGTTACGAGACTATTTTATAAATGACAATTCAATTATTTTACGATTGAACATTGTGATTGCCGGGATTCTGTACCATTGTGACAGACTGCACTTGCATCCTGAACGATATAGTTCTACCATTCAGCTGAGTTGTATACAATGCATTGTGCTGTTGTGTTATTAGAAGAGAACAAATCCAGCTTTCTTTTCAATCGTTGTTCCATGTTGTCATTGTTAGCAGAAAACAAACGTTTAATGACTCTCAGGGGCTGTTTTTGTTTGTTCGTTTTTGCAAAGTAAGCGCAAATGTTCATACCAGCATAATTGCCTTAACGAATTCCTCTAAAGCTGCAATAAGCTTAAACATGCTTTGAAAATTGATATAACTTTGTAACCAAGACATTATGTGTTATCAATTTGTTATTTATTAAATTAAGTCTAAAATCAGTAAATTTTTGCCGAAATTTTTGATGATATACGAGTATTATTAAACATGCAAGAACATTATGTTAAATTATGTTGACTCCTTTATTCATCATTTTTAGTGGTTCTAAGATAGAATATTGAAATTGAAAATATACTTATTCAAAGGAGGTTTCGTTACTATAATAATTACATGTTCAAATTTACAAAGTTAAAAATTCGAGCTGACTAACCAAAATGGTTTTCTTTAAACACACGTCACTAGCACAACGATTCGGGGTCAGTAATATTTACATTACATCTTCAAGTCTTGTTTATTCTGTCGACCAAAAACTGCACCAAAGGTTTATAAAGAATTTGCTTTACATTTTCATGGTAGAAATAATCCAGATGTTGAAACTCCTTGACTTCTTCATGGAAAAGTATTTTGGGTGTCTTCGGAAGCTCCTTGGCCAACCACTCAACATCCTACAAATATAAAATGTATTCATTCACTGTTGAACTATTTATTTTTTAATTTTTTTAAATATATAGTTATTACACTTTAAGATACATACAAAACAAAAACCCATTATTGTAAATAGTAGCAAAAATTAAATCGGTGTGGTAAGAGACATAAACGGACGAAACCCTCATGTTTATAAATTGTAAAAAGAAAAGAAAACCAAGTTCGTTAATAACACAATTACTGTACAAAACAAAGGCTGTAGTAAGGTAATTCTTGAAGACAATTCATATTCTTCTTCTTTTGTAATTTCTGTTTACGCCATCATGTTGATTTTATTGAATTTAAAAAAATAATAAACCTGTGTTATGCATGTTATTTTTGTGAGTATTAAAGGTTTTAGAGCCAAAACTTTTTCTATTTTACATTTGAGGTTATTGACTTGTGTATATTGTTTTTTAACTAAAAGAATGATTAGTTTGTACCTCTTTTACAGAAAACTCGTCTACATCACTGGTAATGAGGAAGACTGGACATGTAACTTTTCTCAGATCATACGCTGGAGGTAACAATTTTTTGTAGTGCAACAGGTTTTCTTCATCTCCATAGTCAAACTGTTGGAATCTCGCTGGAAAAGGACGATAAGAAAAAAACGTATTATTTGTCTCTACAATTAATTATACAGCCATACCTTCGTCACTGCTAGTTAGTAATCTTTTAGTTGAATTTACAGATGTTTTGTATATAATATTATCTTTACATCTTCATTAAACAGGAAAATTATCTCCATTCGTTATAGAAATAACATTTATGTTATTAGTTTGAGGATTGTAAAAGAACCTCAAAGAATTGTGTTTTTTTGTTTTTTTTTTTCGTAACAACTTCATAATTCTAATGTAAAATTTGAAAAATTTCTGAAATGTATTAATATGTATTCCTAAAATGTTTGCAGCAATTCTTTATTCCCTACATTAATGTCATGACAGGCTACATAAAGTACTTCTTGCTAGACTATGAGCAGTAAAACCGAATAGTTAATTGTATATAGCTTTGATTAAATTGCTCCTTTACTGAAGTCAGTTCGAAGGGTGAAAATCTTTCTCAAATGTTTTTGTGAAGCATAATATTGTTATGTAAACCAATGTTTATCTTGTGAATTTAAAAATTTATAAATTGAAATATTTAATTTCTACTGACCTTTTTCCCCAATTTGAAGAAAGTGTACAATATTCTTGATTGACGTTCCAGCAGGCATGTATTGAGTGGCTACGTAGGTGTCCTCCTGTAATATGTAAGTTAAAAGGGTAATTTATGGCTAATGTTATAAAAATTAAACGAAAAGTAAATGTAAAAATGTATGTTTTAAACCAACATTCATACAAACAACATGACATGTATATTCAGATATGTGTTGAATTATTTTGACATATGTTACAATGTTGATATATCTAATCTTATCATATCAGACTCATACCATGAATGTGAAAGGTTGGGTTGTTTTTAGTATCTAACATAGACACCAACGTTCACATTAATATTTTGAGCTATATTTTTCAGGAATAGAATATATCACATGTGGACATTTACTTGTTTTAATTTTGAAATTTTCCTACAGTTCCACCCCAATGGCCTTCAAAGTAGCCATGTTTTAATTATCTTAAGAATGCAGTTTTAGAATTACCAAATAAGATAACATGATAAGTAATCTATTTTTGCTAATAAAAGTAATTACAAAACCATACCCACCCTGTGTATTGAGTCAGGAAACAGTCCTACAAGGCCAGACAACATCTTGCCACAAGCTTTGGTCGTCAAGTCATTTGTACATAAAGCTCTCAAGAAAAGCCCTTCCGCTTTGTTGTAGGATCGAACCTCGTACAAGTGCAGTGTGTTGTAGGTCAGCTGGAAAGATATCAGTTATTCGCGTGAATACAAGCTATAAACCTGTTCAATATCAATTAATTATTTGTTATCATTATTTTAATTTAATTGTCAATTAAGAAGGAAGATGGTAGATGCGTATTTTAACCGAAGGATGGGTGTAGGATGGAGTGAGATGCCATGTGTTACTTTGATACTGACTAATACTAGTTATTTCATCACCCGAGCCAATGTATTAAAAACTCAACTAGTTTATAATGGTCCCACTAAGGCTAGTCTGAAGTAATGTATGAAACAGTTCCAAACTAGAACCTAACCTAGCATTTAAGACATCTATCTATATATATAATACGCTAAGCCGATTTTTGTAAACAGAACTCCTCCCTCATTTTTAGACCGATTTTAATGATTAAAATGCCAAAACAATGGCCCTGATCTGTAGTTTTGCAAAATGTTTTTCGTTTTTTGATATTTTTATTTGTTTGGGCAGGATCTTCCATCAAAGTTGGGTATTCTCCCATAAGATTAACATGGGGGAATCTAAATATTTAATTGGAAACTTTGTCTCCACTAATTTAAGAGAACGACTGGGCGTAGAAACTTGGTAGAGGTGTCCAAAGAAAGGTCTTGGTCTGTAGATGAGTTATCAAACGAAAAACGAAGTAAATTCCCTTAGGGCTCTGCCCCAGAAGCTTTTAAAAGATACCTGCACAGATTTGTTTACATTTTGGCCATGTGGATAATACTTTTTTAATGAAACAGCTGTTAATTTTTAAATTGTATATTTAACAACACACATTTATTGACAGTTACTGAACTGTCCAAAAGGAAGTATATGCAATGTTATTTTCTTGAACTCTTAGAGAGCCTTTAATGTTATTAGGCTAACGAAAAAGGGTTGTGCATGTTTACTAGCGCTACTCAGAAGAAAAAAAAATTTAATTTATCTCTAAAAAATATATTCTTAAAGTGCACTGGAGCAGCAGCCTAAAAAATACTATATAACTTCCTCATATAGTTACAAAATGTTCAAACTCGCATTGTGATATTTATGAATCGGCTTATATTTCTCCAACAGTTATTCACCTGCAGAAGAAGTTCAGTGTGCTCTTATCGTGTCTAAAAACATCCAAACACAAAAACCTTGCCTAAAATGGTACCTATCTTGACAAATTATATGCAGTGGCCTATGTTACGGACCGTGGGTTGGTAGCATTATTGAAAGTAACACGACATTTTGGCTGTAAGAGTAAATACTATTTAAGCAGCTACTGTCATGACGGAAAGGTTATATTCCTTTTAAACTAGATCACATTATCCTTTATAAGATACGTTGATTAACAATGCATGTAAACGTCAACATTTACTTAACAGCCAATTTACAATATGTTTTTCTCTTTGGAAATGCCACATAAAGGAGGAGGCCCCTAACCGTCGATTTCGACGGGTTTCACCTAGTAAAAATATATTACAGGAACAAACTTACCAGAGCAGTTGTAAGAGCTGAGTATATAGCTGGCTTTTGGAGGATGCTCATCCCACTAGGTCTTGCTATTGGAGCTATGGCCACCATAGTGTCTATGCGGTCCATGTACTCTTTACCATAACTATCAGCTAACACCCAGAACATGGTGGTCCCCATAGAGAAGCCTACGTAGCTGAGAGTCTGTCGTTGGGTCACGGACAAGATGTGTACGATGGCTATGGATAGGTCCTTCTCTCCCATCTCGTGGAAACTGTAAAGGAGTTAGAACTTTAAAACGGTATATGAATTGCTTAGAATTTCCACGAAGATTGAGCATCCACCATTGTGTAAGCTCAGGAATTGGAACTTTATAAATCTCTGTAAAAGAACATTTATTTTCAACCTAACCTAGAGTAAAGTATTTTAGATTGTCAAATATTGATATTAATTAAATGTGTATTTTCTTAAATAAAACTCCCAATTTAGAAATCAATACTTAAATATCTATTCAAAAGACTTTCTACTTCATCATGACCAAGTATGGTTGGATGAGTATGTAGAGGGTTTGATGCACCTATAGTGATGTCTTGCCTCAGTCTTAAGATTTTACCTGGGTTTTTGTTACAATCCCAACGATCAAACATCAGCTAGGTCCAGTTTTACTCCATCAAAAAGTATATAACTACAACAACACAACAACCAACAAGTATCTAAGTATCAAACTATAATATTTACAGGGAATAGTAAAGGAACGAGAATCCCAGTCTCCTCTATGTTCTACTCTATGTTTTTAGGAGCTCATTTCACCTAGACCACACCAAGACAAAAGCAATCGTGATACGAAAAGTAGCAAATTAAAGATATATAATATTATGTTTTTACCTGAAATCCCAAAACTCCTTACTCGATGGATTAAGTGTCGTGTGTTCCTTGGAGTATGTGTTTCCTCTTGCATTCATCAACCAAACATCAAAACCAGCGTCCGCCAACAAATAGGCTGAAATAGGTTGCAATTATATAAATATAATTTGTAACCTTATAACATTTAACAAGTGACATATTGCTTATTGCGTTCGAGTGCAGCATTGACTACAATATGCAAAGTATTTAATTGTTTTCTATTGCCATCAGTAATTTTTTTTTCTAAGGATAAGGGAAGGACCAGCAACATTAAGAATAAAGGGGGTCTTTCATTCCTTTAGACCACAATTTTGTTCTGATATTGTGATAATGCTACACGTAAATAAAAAATATGTAAGAAAAATTAAAAAAAAGATATGATATGTTAAATCAACGAATAATCGTGTGATACGTTATTAGGCTACTATTGTCAATTCGGTAATATTTTGTAAAGATTTGACGGTAATTTTTATTAGAAAATAATAATGTGAAAACAAACTGAACATTTGTTGTAAATATCTATTTTATAAAAATTACTAATTACATACGATTTTGTCGATTGGCTGGGTTAATTTTTGCTATTTATTTCAATACCTACTCAAATCCCTAAAGCGCAAAATACAGTAAATTATAATCAATACTTGATATTCGCAGATTTCTACTCCTAGTTTACCAATTAACTGATTGTCAACTCGTTGTGAAGTTCACAATAGTTCACCTTTTGTTCTTGCTATGATTGTAATTGCATTGGGTAATTAGCCTCTAACTGTGGCACTAACGTTGAACATACCCAATTAGAAAACTACATCAACATAAATCATAGTTTGTGAACTTTTAAAGTTAAAGTATAAAAAACGTTAGATTCACTTGGTTGATTAAACGAACGATTGTGAGTTCTAGTTTTTAACTTAACTCAAGTAACATAAGAACTTTTTCGGTCTGCTTATTCGCATACGCGTTGACTGCCATTTTTACTTAGATTTCCATTTTATAGACAATTTTTCTATAACCAAACCATTTCTGAAAGAAGGTTTACGCATGCTTTCTATTAGATTTTTTTCTCCCAAAGACATGTTACGTTCCCTGTGCCTTTAGGATGTAACATCCAAGACAACAATATAACTATTATATAATTATATACTCATAATCTGCTTACATTTCATAATTATTTCCTGCGTTGTGTTTTACCTTGAACTTTCATTAGCAACACATGCTCTTTACCTTTTGATGTTCGCCCTCCAAGTTCAATAGCCAAGCATTCATGAATATGTATTTAAAACTAGACTGCATACTACTACAAATCTAAACTAACCAAGTCCATCATCCATGGCCAGATATAGAGCAGACGACTGTAGTATCCCATGGGCCAGCAGTATAGGATGGCCATGGCCAAGACCTGGGCCCTGTCTACCGTGGGGTATCCGATGGTAGGTGAGCCTGTATCCGTCTTCTGTCTCTAGTTCATGTTTTTCTATCGGGTAACCCTTATCTTTTACATACTTTTCCTGAAAAGCATTATAGATGTTTTAGCTGTATGTTTCATTAATTTCCCATAAGTTGAAAAGCATGTGATTATAGATTAAATATAGGCCTACCGTGATTTTTCGTGACTGATTAATGTATATTTATAATCCATAGTAAGTTAGATATATGTTAAGGCAAGGACTTTGATTAGAGTATTTCTTTTACTGAAGTTAACCTAAGGAATATTTTCCTTTATATTATACAAATTTTGCCATACATATGTTAAAAGGTGAAATTTACAATGTCCTTTACACGATAAAACTTGGCCCACTATTTTTTAGTAAGTTTTAAAATAAATCTGAACAACTATTTAAACATAACTGTTTTAAATTGATAAGAAAACGTCTAGTTACATATAGTTTTTATTATACGTTCTAATTACTTTGTAGATAGAAAATATGTATGCCTACAGAGTTTAAAAAACTAATCATATTTCATACTTACTGATTGTCATACTTCAGTTCGTAGTAAAATCATACCTTTTTAATAAGAAGGTATCATATTATTGAATTATGTTCAGTAAATTATATTGATTGGACTCTCATCACTAATACATGATGAAAATGTTATTTAAACTTATAAAATTACACATATTTGATATCAAATACTTATAAACAAATTCGACACAAGCTTGCATTGGACGTAAAATGCAAATAAAAGAATTGTTTATGTGCAAATGATTCCTATATGCTGAAAATGTAATATACCAACTAAATTGATGTATTGTATTTAATAAATTTAACAGTGGATATTGTTTTCATTGGAAATTAAACATTAAAATGCAACCATAAATTATGTATTCTGTTTACAAATAACACCACACTATGTTTTACCTAACACTGCACTTTGATGAATACATTTTTTAATAAATAGTTTTTAAAAGTTTATTTTTACACTTATAGGAGAGCCCTTATAACACTACACCACGAGGTAATAAGTATACAAAATCTTACGATAGGTTTGAAGGTGAATGATTGCAGGATACTGTTATGTGTTTTCCCAAACGCAGAAGAAACAAGAACTAAAACTAGTACAACCTGCATCAAGAACCGGCACAAGCACAACACTGTAATGATACACTTGCACAACTGTGCGCCACAGATAGGTAATTATTGAACACATGTTTGAAAAATTGGGACCGTTTAGTTCCCTAGTTTAGGAACATGTTTCTGTGTAAACACTTATCTTGGTGCATAAAGGAATATTTTTATCTGTCCAAACAATTAGTAAGTCTACGGTTTGTTAGAGACAGGACTGTTCGATTTTTTTATTTAGAGCGATGCTTGCCACAAGTATTAGTTTTAAGAATTTATTGTTTTAAAGTGTAACATACGGCATATTCTTGTAGAGAAGAAGGTTGGTATCGAACTTACGAAACATAAAGGCCCTGAGAAAAATATAAAACTAAATTGTATATCCTTAAACTCTCAATCTCAAAATGACCAGCTATACTATTTTTAGTGTTCTAAAAACTTCACATAACCGAGCAGGATTTTTTTACACTTTATAGGGTTAAAACACTATTTACCATTGCCACCTAAGCATCTTGCTGATTCTGTGTTATGAAGCTACAAATGCTCAAAGCACAAACAAGTAGGCCTACCCAAAAGATATCAGTGAAAACTGGTCTAAAAGTAATAAAAGTTACTCATTGTTGTGGCTTGCCCCTGAACTGGTAAGACAAATATAAAATAATAATGGTTTAGTTACCTTTACTTTCGTCCCAGTTCAATAAAAAGTTGTAATATCTACAACCATGGTTTCGACGCTAGTTGCGTCATGGTCACGTAGTTAGCAAGTCGAGAAGTATCTTGTCATAGTCGGTCGCTTGAACGTCGTCATATTTATAAGTAACAACAAGTTAACTGTTAAGGGTACAAGTTAACTGTTCACCGCAGGCCTGTGTTCCGTCCACGAGAACCTTTTATTTTAATAAATGTACGTGTGTGTTTATGTCCGTGTCCGTGTTTGTGTAAATATGACGACGTCCAAACGACCGACTATGACAAGATACTTCTCGACTTGCTAACTACGTGACCATGACGCAACTAGCGTCGAAACCATGGTTGTAGATATTACAACTTTTTATTGAACTGGGACGAAAGTAAATGTAACTAAACCACTATTATTTTATAATAAAAGTTAGAAAATCACAACAGTAAACAGAAACTATTTCTAGCTTGACTTTCCTAGTTCTACTTCGACTTTTGTAGTCGACATGCTAGTCCAACTTTATCAATTTAAACCTACAAAACCGCTTCTTGAATACATTTATTTTAAATTTCTTCTTTCATAAAAAGTAAGATTAGCTTATTGACTAGCTTAAAAGTTGAATCGTTATACTCAATTATATTTAAGCCTATAAATGTTTGTCAGACACAATTTTGGTAGTATGTAAAAACTGCATATAAATAAGTCAGAAATAAAGATATTTCAAATGTGTTTGTGATCAAATAATGTCAAAACAATTTTAAAAACCTAGTAATTGTCCTAGAAAATAATATATTACGTACTTTATTCTTGGTTTCCTCGAACCAATACCAAGGGTTTTCAAAGGGCTCGCACTTTTGCGATATTTATTTGTTGTTTAATTTATCAAATGCAAACATATAAAACTTGTCTGCAAGTACTTATTTACGGCAACCAGTAATTACAGTAGCTGGTACAACTTACATTCTAGATACAAATAAATAAGTTAATTTACAATATAGAGAACCTAACTATCTACAAAAGTATAAACAATGTTCACATCAAGATTTCCAAGTCCATAGACAAATTTTAATCTATAGCCTACATTTTTAGACTTTTATAAATATTTTACAATAGTTTTTACTTCAATCCATGAAATTGAAGGTAACGAAAACCGTAAAATGATCACCAAAATACATGATCACCCAAATTAAAATACCAAGAAACAGTATTTATCATAAATAAATTACAACTTGCTAACTATACTATACATATTTACTGCAGGAGTGTAATTTAATGCTCATAATCCACATCATCAAAGCGTTTATTGCTTCGTCATTAGGCCTACAGTTATGAAGCATAAAAATAACTGCACGCTTTGATATTGATTAGACGTAATACGATATCGAAGGTAATAATTACACGTAGGGCAATGTTTAATACCAAGCATGTGACTAATAATACGACTGCATATTCGTGTATTATAATAATTACACGATAAGTAAGTGTTATTTTAGTGTATTCTTTTTCATACACAATTTGTGATTAGTATAAGATACATCGAGACAGGTTGGTATAATCACAAAATTATTGTAAATAAAACAATTTTTTTTTAATTGTTGGTACAAAATATGTTGAGTTTTAGAAGTACAAGGAAGAACAGCATTACAAAGAAAATGCTAAGTTTGTAATATTTTAGTAAAATCAAATATGTGTTGTTAAAATATTCATGCAGGCCCACCGAAGTTTACAATGTCGTGTTTAACGTGCCAATATTGTTGTACCCAACATTTTGGTTGTTATCCAAACTAAATTCGACCTCTTGTTGTTATATCGCCATACCAATATCACCTGCGAGCGTAACAAAAACTTTGTAACTTGGTAACTTTTTTATTTAAACAAAGCAAGTAACCAATCCAATAAGTGTGTTGTAAAAATTATTTGATAGATTCCAATTAGTTTCTAAAATTTTTTATAAAATTTACTTTAAAATTTGTGCATATTAATACAATGTTGTGTACATTGTATAGGTACAGCAATGCACTCGAACTTGCAGGTCATGAAATACCATAGCCTTCATCTTATTCATATCGATAATCGACAATAAACCTGTAAGTTAAAATGTTTAATGTAAGGTTTGAATGCGCTGTAAAGGTAAAAGGGTGCCAAAACCCAGTTTATGTTAATTTTAAGGAATGTGTATGCTTACCATCCTATAATTTTCGTTTCTAACAAATCAGTAATTTGTACGTGAAGTAATGAATGATTGACTCTTATAGCCAACTATACTGTAAATATATTCTATTTATAAGACATGGTGTGGGAAAAGGTTAATTAGAAAGTTCAGACAGAAGGATTAAGCATCAAACAGTGAGAGACAGACAGTAGTCACGTACGGGAAGGTTTCGCCAGCCTGTTAGCGTCTACGTGATCTCTCTACAACAATGGAATCAGCTGTTGAAATGTTAATAAATCTTGTTGAAATACGGATAAACTCAATAACAGAGTAATCAACAGAATTTCATTTCTCTTTATGTAAAAAAAAACTTTACTGTCCGCCCAAAAAGTAATCTTAAATTATTTCAAATTCTACGTCGTGTTATTTTTTGACATGTTGATCATAAGTGGATGAAAAAATCTCGAAGAAGCTTCATGTCTTGTGACACACTTGAGACGCTCATATTGTGCCACCCGCAGTGGAATACGCTGGCTATGTCAAGTTATGATGATAAAAAGTGACACTATCACAAGCAATTTCACTTTGTATTTTATGTATATCTGGCTTTTACAGGTAAAGTATATTAGGCAGTTCCTTGTATGGCTGATATTGTACGTATGCATTTGTATCCATTTACAAAATAATAGATCAAATAAACCATGCACTACCAATATACACTCAAGTAGTGGATACATAGGGCTGCTGAGGAGTGACGTCACAAGAGCCATGTGGTGCTTAATTGACGGTTAAGCATCTGGTGGTAATGGTGCGTGACCTAGCACGTGGTGTGGTGGGTTACGGTATGGTGACGTCATGATGACGACATGCTGAGGTGTGAAAGTTAGGTGGATCGATATTTTCAAGGTTATTGTTGTGGTTTAAAAAAAACAGCATATCGGTAAAGGGATAAGTACCGATATGCTGATTTTTAAATTCTTTATTGAAAAATCAAAATTGACATACGAGGAATATAATTGTTTTCAAACTTAAACCTAATACAGATCTAAGCTAAACTAAACATTTGGATCATAGAGTTAGGTCTACTACAGTAACAACAGTTGTCAAATTGTCATCCACACATGTCGCAAGCGAAACAGTGTTTGCATTGGTAAGAAGAGTAAATTACGATTTTTTTGTCCATGCATATTATACACTCAAAGTTTGCTTCTTTTATTGGAAACATAGTAGGAATTTTGTTAAATTTGAGAAATTAGCTATATATACGACATAAAACTGTTGGAGATAACTATTTGTACATGTTACCTTTGCAATGTTTGCGATATAATTTGTTGTTAATGAGATGTTGTCTTTAGCTAGTTCCACTACAGACTAATGAGAGACCCATCATACACATTCTTTTATGCTGTTTATGATTGCTATCTGGTATACAGCAAACATTCGCAATTGAAATATTTCCACTTTTGTCTTTGCATTTTATAAGATCGTCAAGTGAAAAGTTTGTTATTATGTACATATTACGAAAAGTGTTTGGATTTTGGTTTGCAATGTTTCTGTGAGAAAACTTATTAAAAACCACTATTTTATTATGTCACCATTATAAACATAAATTCAGAACTAAACTAAAATATCACTTTAATCCTGCAAGGTGTATCAGCTATTTAACTGGTATGGAAAAGTAATGTACACAGTGTTTCTACTTCTTCGTGAACAGTTGGCGGTACATGCGGGCAGAGCATTGTTCCACTAATTACAACCATGTGCCACATTTGCAACATAGGGCTAGTACCTTATATTTCTAAGACTTGTTTATTCATTCAAATCGTTATGTTTTTGAATGATTTTTAAAATAACAAACATTTGGTATATTGCACATTGCTTAATGTTAGACGTACAAACGATCAAGCTATATAAAAACAAATTTCCCACTCTTTACCCTGTAATTTACTATTTATTTAAAGCAAATGTTAACTCTCATTACTCTTGGTTGTATTGTAATCCAACGTATTTCTGTTTATCGTTTGTCCTTTTGTGAAACTGTTTGAATGTTTTTTTATTGCTAGTTGTAGTACAGAAAACTATTCAATTTAACTAATTTCACTGTTAAATATGTTCAAATGTTAGGTAAGGCTTCTTTCACCGTCAACCAGTCTTTCTAATATATCCATCACTTCCTTGCTAAATATGGATCTTTTTACACTAGATGATATTATATTTATTTGTTCTGGAATGTCTTGATGTAATGCTCTATTGTAGCTCAGATAAGGAATATTATCTGTAGTGGATGAAATAGTGTTATCTTGTATGTTGTTATTATTTAACTTTGAATTGTTGGATTCCATTTGTCTGTCTCTAGTGAAACCACTTTATGCGAGTTTACCAATCAAACAATATAGATGTATTGTTACATGTATTGTATAAACAACCAAGGTGTACAAAATAAAATCCCTTCCTTCAATACTGTTATCTACAATTAATTTTAAAGCAAATTAGCGTTTTTTAGCAAACAATCTTTTACATTATATAAACTTACTGCGAGATATTTATATTAACACTATCACGTAAGCTACATCGTGTCATCAAGAGGTTGTGTACAATCCCTAACAAAATTGTTGACTTGCAAATTGTTTGTTATTTTAAAACCAATTCGGAAAAATATCCTTTTAATTCAAATGAAAACAAAATGAATTGACAAAGCGTGTAGACCAAAACTAATACGGTTACTGGTAATTTTATTGTTTCAACGGTAGCTTCTCCAGTTAGTGAAGATCCCTGTAACGCCCGCATGTGTTTCAACGGTTCGTTCTTCGTGATGTTCCAATCCAGAGAGCTGAAACGTTCAATCACCCCACTGTCATTGAGAAAATACTCTTTACTTGGTTCTTTTACGTTGAAGTAAAACACATCGCAGCAAGCTAGATCTTTAAAGTTTTGTATTCAGAACGTTTCTATCTGGAACATTATAAGGTAAAACTATTTGACCATTGCAAACATTCATTAGTTAATTGTTAAATAGTGAAAGGATAGAAATACGTGGTCTATATGTTAAATCCAATGATTAAACTTAAAAAGCTTTATAGATCTAGATCTATGAGGCATTGTCCTAAGGTAAGCCTACAGTTGAAAGTTACTTCCCACAATGGTTAAAAGTATTTAAAGTACTACCTCAACCTCACAATTCACTTTATTAGGGTTGACATTTTCATTATCAAGGTGCTCTTGTCCTTTTCGTGACATTGAAAAATAAGGAAATTATTGCGTTACCAACAGACATACACACAAAAATACAGAACTTAGTGAGAGAATTTGCTACGTTTAAAGCATAACAAAGTATATATAAAATTTAGGCAAAATAGGCCACGAACTATTGATACATAAATAACGTAAATCGTAAACGATTCATGATGGTTTTCTGAACAAATGTGTTACTTAAATGAGTTATCATTTTCTTAGCATTAACTAACAATTTGGAATCTAGATATAAAAAGCAAAACTTATACAGTTAAGACATCAATTAAAATTGAATACGGTTGTAATACGACTGTATAAAATAAGGTGCAACACCGATGATAACTAATTTTTAAATTACAGTGATGTGTTGGTACGTAAAAATTATTCTTGCTGCTACCAACGATTATAAGGAAAAGAACAAGTACCAAAAACCAACGTTTATAGTTAAGAATTACGACCGACAAATGAAATGCGTTAATCAAGTCTCAAGGTTAGTAAATTCTTGGTTTCGGATTTTCTCGTAAAAGGTTATCAGCAAACAAAGTTATTTCCTATTAATTGCTTTATTCGTAAACAACTTTTAATGTAAACTTATTGATGTCAGTTTGAAAAAACCTTATACAAACAACTGTTTGTTATTTAATAGACTATGTATGTATGCATATTCTCTAAACAATGATTGGTATGTCTTTAAACATCAGAATGAAATATGACAAAAATCACAAAATGCTGGTTTTTGGACGTTTGTAATTTAATTTCTTAAGTAGGGAGGCCGTGTATACTAGGGAAAAGTACCGGTATCAAGGATTGTCGTCGAAAAGGTTATTATGAATAATTTGGTACGCGTAAGTACCCGAGAGATATTGGTTATGGGCCTAATGGTTGTATGGTGCAGCGATTGCATCATACGGTGAGTATGAACAGAAATGACTAAACAGTTAAGGGTCCGCCAGTTCCTCCAAGTTTGATTGATAAACTTCAACCCGCATTATAGTTCTATCTTTGTCTAAAACCGTTGGCACATGTGCAACGGCCATTTTTCGCAATGGTCATTGTTTGGTTGTTCATTTGTCCAGCTTTTGCAGTGGTCATTGTTTGTCGTTAGTTTGTCCAGCGTATTCCAGTAACCGTTGTTTATGAGTGTATGATAAAACTATATTTTATTATTTATATTGTTTTGTAATTATCATTTTACTATGTTCTTTTAATAATTGTTTTTAATTATTTATAGTCAGTTTATAATAAACAGTGTAAAGCAAAGTTATATAGTTAACTTGTTTGGAGATAGATTCAATTGTATACTTCAGTTTATAATTTCTGCAGTTCTCCAGACATTTCATTAACACAGGTAAATATTTGTTGTATATAAATAGACATAAGTTTAATAGTTAGATTTTCTTTTTTTTGCTAGAAGCTTTAATATTAAGGTTGGTTATTATTTATTCTACACAATCTAAATGTTATTATTATTATTGCAATGCAAATTTATATTTGAGTAACGAGCTTTTCACATGTTTATTTTTTGTAGCTCTATTCCCTCCTACTGAGTGAAGGTGATTTCTACGAAACACTACTCCTCCATTAATAATGAACGATTTTTTTACAAACGAAGTATCAAAATTAAGAATTTTTTGTGTAGACGCCCTATTTTACCAATTCCTGTAATAAAAGTGCTCAGGCTTAACCCCCCACAGGTTATCAAAATCTCAATGTATTTCTTATGAAGAAAATATTATGTTTACTTAAACAGACGAATAATTTGTAATAACTAGCGCAAATGTTGCTCGAAATCGAGCAATTGCAAAGAAGTAAAGTAGTTACAGTATTTTAAAACAAATAACTTATTTAAAAACGAATAAAAGTTATAATTTCCGATGAGTTTAAAAAGACTCAACTCATAGATTACGTACCTAACAGTTCCACACAATCATCATTTCTTGTAAATATTTAATCATTTTTCAAAAGCTGATCTGGGTTTTTAGTGTATTCTACAAATCTTTCCCACTTATAGCCACATTAGGTTGTCCATGTTGATCTTTGTCAATAATAATGTAGTCTACATAGTCCTACCGTGGTACTACCCGTTGTCGTCAGTACGTTTACAAATTTCAGTCAATTTTTATAGCGATAACATTTTTTACAAAGTAGTAAAATATTTTAATTCAATCCTTTCTTTAATGTACCCAATGCGTTTTGTGGAATTGAAAAAATAAAATAACTTCAATTAAATTATACAGCTGATCAAAAAATGTAAACAATTATGTTCTTCATAAGGATAACACGGGGAACTTTAAAAAAAGCTACTGGGGCTGAGCCCAAGGGGGAATATTTACCAAAAAATGTAAGGCCAGTTTGTAAATCTACGCGACACGCTCTTTCCAATGAGACGTCAATGGATAAAATCGGTTTATAAATGGTTGAGGAGTTCAACCGACAAAAGTTTCATGTAGCGTATTTCGTATTAATTATATAATAATTACAGCTGTTTGTAGTAAACACATGATACACACAAAAACGTGTGTTTTCAGTTTTTGATAACAACTGTATCCGAGTGATTGATTACATCATTTTTGAGTTGGAAATTACGACTGTTATTCGTTTTAAATTAAGGCTTGGAATACATTGCAATTTCTCGAATTCTAGCAATAGGTAGGTACACTAGTATTATATAATATACTTAACATTTGACCGTCATTATTTAAACCTCCTGGTTCAAATGCAAACATATCATATATTTTATCGTTGCTATCATGGTAACTCACAAGTAAAGTTAAATTTCACTGTAAGATTAAGGTGCGCTATCTTTGTACCGGTATAATTTATTCTATGCAATCTTTAGGATTGTTATGCACGCCATGCCCGCATTTCATTGGTTGAGTAGACCACGCCCACACCAATAGGGTGACCCTGCGCACTGAAGTGCCCCTCGCATTAATTAGTAAAACCACGCCTACTGTCTATAAAGAGACTGCGCAAGCCATCATTGTTACACAGTTCATCGTTTGATAGTTGAGGTCGAACATCAAAAGGTGAACTGTGTAAAATGTAAGAATTATTGCAATGTCTGACCAACATTGTAATACTTACTTACTATTTACCTGTTAAGTTTAATCGTAAAATATTTATGGCTAGGTTCTAAATTTAAATAATGGAATTGTACACGAAGCCATTCTATCTTAAAAGTTTACGTATATTAACAAATAATAGTGATAGATTGGACTTCAACCCATGGAAAAATTAGAATGCTTTAAATGAATTTATAACTAAATTGCTATCAAACAAAAATTTGTTTAGTTTCATCAAGTCTTACAATTGAAATTTGCGAAAATATAACCGTTCATAGTGAAACAAATATATAATTATCAAACACTGGATCCTGATTGGTTGAGGTGAAGTCCCTCCCCCTACCAGGAGCATTAAAGGAGGATCGCAAAATCTAAATGTACACTTAGCTGCATGTTGCATTGTAGATAGCATGTGCTTGGGTAGCTAGTACTAACAAATAATCGTATGGGTAATATTAAGTTAAGTAAGCTATGTTTAGTTTATAAATGTTATTAAGATGTTTTACAAACATTAATTTAGCATATGAGGTTTTCTAATAGTTTATTTAGTATTAGTACTTTTGTTATGTCAATTGTTTAAGTAATATTTAAACTTTAGAATTCAAAGCATAGGGATGTTATAATTCATGTGGAAAATATTTTGCGGAAACGTAGCTCTAGCAGCTTGTACATGACCTATGATCTTTGAAACATGAATAGTTTCAACTCATATCAAAAGTTAAATTATTTTTGAATGAAACAGTGTTAATCCTTGTCTAAAACCCAGCGGATCTAAAAAAATCCTTAGCGATTTTAAGTGACCAGTGGTTTATCAACATGGAGAAATACTAACATATCTTTGAAATTGTTTAACTAAATTAAAAAGTAAAACAGTGTTAATCCTTGTCTAAAACCCAGCGGATCTAAAAAAATCCTTAGCGATTTTAAGTGACCAGTGGTTTATCAACATGGTGAAACACTAACATATCTATGAAATTGTTTAACAAAATTAAAAAGTAAAACAGTGTTAATCCTTGTCTAAAACCCAGCGGATCTAAAAAATCCTTAGCGATTTTAAGTGACCAGTGGTTTATCAACATGGTGAAACACTAACATATCTTTGAAATTGTTTAACAAAATTAAAAAGTAAAACAGTGTTAATCCTTGTCTAAAACCCAGCGGATCTAAAAAAATCCTTAGCGATTTTTAGTGACCAGTGGTTTATCAACATGGTGAAACACTAACATATCTTTGAAATTGTTTAACAAAATTAAAAAGTAAAACAGTGTTAATCCTTGTCTAAAACCCAGCGGATCTAAAAAAAATCCTTAGCGATTTTAAGTGACCAGTGGTTTATCAACATGGTGAAACACTAACATATCTTTGAAATTGTTTAACAAAATTAAAAAGTAAAACAGTGTTAATCCTTGTCTAAAACCCAGCGGATCTAAAAAAATCCTTAGCGATTTTAAGTGACCAGTGGTTTATCAACATGGTGAAACACTAACATATCTTTGAAATTGTTTAACAAAATTAAAAAGTAAAACAGTGTTAATCCTTGTCTAAAACCCAGCGGATCTAAAAAAATCCTTAGCGATTTAAGTGACCAGTGGTTTATCAACATGGAGAAATACTAACATATCTTTGAAATTGTTTAACAAAATTAAAAAGTAAAACAATAATTCATGTGAGAAATATTCTGTGGAAACGTAGCTCTAGCAGTTTGTACGTTAACTGTGATCTTTGAAACATGAATAGTTCCAACTCACATCAAAAGTAGAATTATTTTTGAATGAAACAGTGTTAATCCTTGTCTAAAACCCAGCGGATCTAAAAAAATCCTTAGCGATTTTAAGTGACCAGTGGTTTATCAACATGGTGAAACACTAACATATCTTTGAAATTGTTTAACAAAATTAAAAAGTAAAACAGTGTTAATCCTTGTCTAAAACCCAGCGGATCTAAAAAAATCCTTAGCGATTTTAAGTGACCAGTGGTTTATCAACATGGAGAAATACTAACATATCTTTGAAATTGTTTAACAAAATTAAAAAGTAAAACAATAATTCATGTGAGAAATATTCTGTGGAAACGTAGCTCTAGCAGTTTGTACGTTAACTGTGATCTTTGAAACATGAATAGTTCCAACTCACATCAAAAGTAGAATTATTTTTGAATGAAACAGTGTTAATCCTTGTCTAAAACCCTAAAATTAGAAATACAAAATACAGATTTTAAATTTCTCAAATAAAAAAACATCAGGATTATTTTACAAATGCGCGTTCTTTGATATAATTTATACTAGTCATTTATGCTTTTGGATATAACTTAATTACTATTATCAAAACATTATATATCCAAATCGAATATAATAAAGTTAAATTACCTAATTTAATAAAAACTAAACGACTGTTACAGTAAATTATATTAGTCTTTTAGGGGCACTGAGTAATCTTTCTTTTGCTGTTAATTAACATTTTCTGGTGCACCATTTGTTTATTATACTATCATTTAAAATAAAGTTAAAATCAGCAAAAGTAAGAATACTTTTAACCCGAATGAGGAACACGGTGGTTTGTGTTACGGATCCACCTCATTCGGGTTTTATTTTTTTAAGTCTGGAGTGACCTTGACCTAGATTCATTTTATAGACAAAAGAAACAAATAATGATAAACTAAACTATTACATAAGTTAATAAGTTAAGTTAATTCTAATGTTTTGATAAACAATGATTTCTGAAATATGTGAGTTTTAATCCTTACATTTTATAAAAACCCTTTGTGTTGAGGGTGGGGGAAGTGAGGGAATCATATATAACACAGCATAGGTAGCTCTCTTGTCATTGTGTGCTGTGTTTCAGAGCGTTCCGTTTCGATAAAAATGGATGAAGACCCATGCCTTAGAAAAAGAACATTGCCCAGGCCAGTATTAGCACCAATGAAGAGGCTACAAGAACAAGCTGAAGAATCAATTCCTAAAAAGAAGAAAACTCAATTAGAAGAAGATTTAGAAGTTAGTGATGTAGAAACTAGCACATCAGTGCAAAATTTACTTGATATTATTGTTGAGGAAGCAGTAACTATAGAAGAAGAAAAACCATCAGACAAAAAAAAATCTAAATTTACAAGTAACGAGTTCGTTTTATCATCATCTTCTGAAGATGAAGATGACGTTAAATCCACAAATGAAAGGGCTAAAGAAAAAGCAAATGAAATTTCAAAAAAAGACAAACCGGTAGAAGAAAAAAGAAAAATTATTGTAATTTCCCCTCAACCAACAAAAAATCTTTGTAAATACATCTATGTGAAAAAACCTAAGAAAGGTGAAAGATGCCAAACTTGGACGAGAGGAGAATTCTGTACCATACACACAAAAAAAGAAGAAGAGAAAAAACCTAAAACAAATTATAGCAAAATTGATGAAAACTTAAGAAACATTCAGACTCATTCTCAAGAATTGGAGTCAAAAGTTGAGCATTTGCTTCGAACTAAAAACAATAATGAAGATTTGAAAAAGAAGATTAATGAAATTGAAAAAAAATTAACAATGATACAAACAAGTCTTTCAAGTACTCCACAAAACAATGCTGTAAATAACAGTCAGAAAAAAGTAAAGAAGCTGCACAAGCTAAATAAAAATTTTATCTATAAATTGGTCAATTACGACGCAAATGGTAATGCAAAATTTCAATCGGCAGAAAAAACTGTATGGATTAAGCTTCCGAAGTCATTAAGAACATCTGAACCAAACGAACTATTAAACAAATTATTTAAATATGACAAAAATGATAATAAGTTCAAATTTGAATAGTGATTGCCAATCAATTCAAGAAACTAGAATGAAATATTTAAAATGTATAAAAATGTAAAAAAAGTAGAAAAAACAAAAAAAAACAAAAAAAACTGTCGTGTGAGTGACATTTTACAGCTGTTAAATGTTAAATTGTAAACTTCCAATATTTTACGCAGTTTACAATTTATATATTTAAGCTGTTTGTCTATCTCCGCCTGAAGAGGCCCAAAAAGGCCGAAACAGTTTTTACCAATAAATTAATCTATAAAAGTTGACTAATCATATATATTTTATCTTATTTTTTCTATTTTTTAAGAAACATTTAAATTTGTTTTTATTAATTTTTACTAACATCAGGAGTGTTTCAATATTGCAGAAAGAGTTTGCTATTCTTATTTAAATTTTGTATTAAGAGAGGTAACTTAAAAACTAACCAATTTTTTAATTAATTATTAAGAGACATTGGTCGAACTTTCTTTTGCTGTTTTAACAGTAATAATCATTTGCTGCTGCAGCATTTATAATTTGTATACCCATGTTAAAAGTAAGGCTAATGCAGCAAAAGTAAGTGCAAATTTAACCGAATGATGGAACACCGTGGTTCGTGTTATGGATTCACCTCATTCGGTCAACATTTTTTTAGTCTGGTTTGAATCTATTTTGACCAGTAATCTACTCTTGACCTAGAATCTATTTATGTAGTAAAGGAACAAATAACATTTAAGTAATCCAAACTACATTCACCATTTAAGGTCTAATGACAGATGTATGTCATCTAATTAAAAGATGTTATAACTAATAATTGTCATACAGGTTTTGTTAACTGACATCACAATTCTAGTGAAGCATTGAATCATTATACTGGATTAACGTTTAACCGATATTTTTTTATAGGATGGTATTTTAATTAAAGATTTGGGTTTTTACTTTTGACATGGCAGTAAAAATGCTTAGCAAGTATTGGTTTTGTATTCTTTGAGTGATGATAGAAATGGAATTAGAACCTAAAAAATTTAGTTGTTCATTTCTTATACAATATTTATTTAAACCACACCATTTTTGAATTACAAATAAAATGTACGTATACGGGAATGAAAAAATATTTTAAAACAGTTTAAAGCTGTGGTAAAACGCATTAAAAATCATCAAACGTTGCAAAACTTGTTGCGTCCAATTGCATAGCATATATACCTATTAATCCCCCCCCCCCCCCATTTTCCTCTCAACCCCCTTCTCTTCCACTGTTACGTATAAAAGCACAGCTTAAACTGTATGATATCATTCTCCCTTTGGCACCTACACCTACAATGCAGATCAACAAGATGATTTACAATATGGATGGTGTATGTGAGAGTTTCTTTGACCTGGCAGTCCATGGTTCTCCTTTTTTTGGATGCATATTTCGATTTGGCATTTTTAGTGAAGAAACATTATCCCCGATATTCGAAGATCGAATATATAATGCGTCTCTCCGAGAGGATTTAATGGAATACCAAACTTTTATGATCGATACTGTCAATGCTGGACTCATAGGAGTGTTATCCTTAACTGTAGATGATGATTAAAACTGATACTAAAGTTAAAGCGAAAAGAACGCAGAGCGGGTAATAGATAATTTGTTGGTTTATGTTCGCAATTACATTAAAAAAACACAAAAAACACAAAAAAAAAACAAAAAAAAAACTGTCGTGTGAGTGACATTTTACAGCTGTTAAATGTTAAATTGTAAACTTCCAATATTTACACAGTTTACAATTTATATATTTAAGCTGTTTGTCTATCTCCACCTGATGAGGCCTAATTAGGCCGAAACAGTTTTTACCAATAAATTGAACTATTTACATTGACTAATATTATAGTTTTCGTTTTATTGCTTTCGAAACCGTCTGAATAAATTTTATGAAAACACTAGACTAAAAAAAATACAGAGTGGAGAATAGATCATTTTGTAGTTCTTGCGTCTTAAAAACAAAATGTCAACAGTTTGTATAAGTTATTCTTTTAAATATACATACGTTTTGCTACCGATTACATCGACATCTAGCGACTATGTTGGAGTTGCACCATGTTGTTTAAATACCATAAGGATCACAAATGTAGTAATTCAAACATAAACGGTTTTTATCAAATCCATTTTTTGTTTTTATTTCATGTAGTTTTATAGGAAAATAATAATTTAAGTTACAATAGTTTATGGACCGTAATTGTTACAGGAATGGATGTTCTACCATTGACCATATAACATTAGTTAATGCTATACATAAAATACATAAGACCATAAAATATACACAGTTTTCCACTTTTCAAGTTTGTCACCATTTTGCAAAAAATGCTCGCCATTTTTGAAATAATAGAATGAATATTTTTAACGTTTTTTATGGTCTTTATGGAATGTGGGTGCAGTTTTAGGACTTATTTGACTTACTTACACTTCGCATTTTCGCTACAAACCTACTTTTTTAGGAGCTACATGATGTAAAATGTACATCGGAAGTTATTGTTCCATAGGCTTTAACTCCTAAACAAGGGGGTTTATCGAAAAAATGTCAATAATGATAAAGTTTTTAAATTGCATGTTCTATCCGAAGACATGATAAAATATAGGGGGGGTGTCCTATAAGAAATTTCAAAGTTGACCGCCATATTGGAAAATGGTGACCATTTACAAAAAATATTATTAAATAATTTTTGAATCTCTTTAAAAACAAGGGAATCTTCCCCATTTAAAGTTTGCTGTAGAATCATTAGTTACTGAGATCCCAATGGTGGCACACTTAAAAAAACACCCCGTATAATCAAAGGTTCTACTATTTTGTTCAGAATTTAAAGGGTAGCTACAACATACTAAATCTTTATTATAATTGTTTCGGCTATTTCCGATAAAATCTATTTTTCGTCTTTTAGTTTTGTTTAAGAATATCTGTAGTAGAACAAACTTTTGTTTAAGAATATCTGTAGTAGAACAAACCTTCACAGAAAAAGCATATAACTCAAATTTATCAATACTTAGGAATAGATCTGTAAAATACACAAATATCATTTTGGAATGTTTACATCAGAAGTCAGAAGAGTTAAACGAAGAACAATGTAATAAGTCGATATTGATCCAATTTATAGAAGAAAAAAGAAAAGAGGATACCGGACTTTAACTCGTTCTGGAGAAGGATTATTTAAAAAGAGTCTTCTAACACTAACATAATATATAATACAACAATGCAAACAAATTAATTAACTTAATGCGGTTAATACATGAAGCTATTGGAAGCCGATCATACTTTTTTGGAAAACGAATGAGTAGCTTTAGTTGATAAACTACGTAATCGGAGGATAATTGCTTAAAATTGAGAAATGTTGTAAAAATAACAGCATGTATATAGTCTAAGTTAATAAACAATATTAAAACTATTATAGAGTGCACTCATTGTTTGCTATAAATAACAATGTTGAATGTAAAAAGCAGCAGAATTATCAGTAACTTCAAAGGAACTTCGAAAATATTTCTAAATACTTTAAACCAGTCAAGAACGTATTTTATAATTATAATAGACAACAACCACTAGATGATACGTTGATCTGTGGTAATTTATGTTTCATTTTTTTAGTAAAAGCACTAGCCATCTATAAATAAATATTGTTATGCTTATTAGTCATCAGTTATGTCCAAGACACTGACACTTTCAGGTAGGAGCTCAGTGCTCTCCGTAAATTATTTCCCACCTATTGAAATAGGAAATATTGATGAATATGAAATAGGTCTTCTTAGTTTTGAATCGTACAACTCAATACCAAACGTTGATGAAACAAACAACCAATTTCATTTTGATGGTGATAAAGTGATTACTATTCCAAAAGGTGCATACGAGGTGCAGGATATAAGAGATTACATACAAGAGAAGTTTCACAAAATAACAACAAAGGAAAAGAAATACTACATTCATCTAGGAACTAACAACAATACTCTTCAATCAATGATCAAATGTACTGTGGAAGTAGATTTTTCCATGCCTAATTCAATTGGAAAACTTTTAGGATTTGGAAATATTGTAGCTAAACCTGGAATCAGTTATTATTCTGAAAACATTGTAGACATTTTTAAGGTAAACACAATAAGAGTTATTTGTAATGTGACGACAGGCTCATATCTAAACAACGAACAATCTCATGTGATTTATCAATTCTTTCCTGCTGTACCACCCGGCTATAAACTAGTTGAAATACCTAATCCTGTCATTTACTTGCCATTAACAACCCAGACAATTAGTAATATTACGCTCAAAATTATGGATCAAGATAACAGACTGGTTGATTTTAGAAACGAGAGAATAACAGTTTGTCTTCATTTGAACAAGATCAAGTAAACACTTATTAAAAATAGCTTAAGTAGAAAAATCATTCTTATCCGTCCAATATTTTTATTGGAGTATAAGTATTGCTAGGTTCTCGGATTATACTTATTTGGTTTACATATACTCTACAGTAAACATCTCCAATGATAAAACATCACATTATTGATAAGTTTGGTCACTCTCTGTACACCCAAAAACGAGAAAGAAAAGATTTGGAAGATGAATACGAAGATTATGACGATGAAGATACTAAACGGTTTAGGGTTTCGTCGGATCCTGAAACCGCACGTCAAGCAGTAACAAGAGGTTATTTAACCCGTTACTATATTAATAAACTGGAATTGAAAGAATTGGAAGAAAGACTTAGCGACCTAAATAAAAAGTTGGAAAAACTGCAGGAAATGAGTAATGGCTTTTCAACATTAACTGAAAACTTGAAATCCTCCAATAATGACCTTAAGTTAACAGTAAAAGAAGTCAAGGAAGCTGTTTTTCCTCCAGAAGGATGTTGCTACGATGGTAAAAATAAAAGAATTACTCATGTGGCCAAAGGTATTAAAAAGATGATGTAAGCACTATCAGTCAAACATTGACATATGATTTTGAAAAGGATATATTTAAATGTGGTGATGTTGAATTTGATTTGGTTGTAAATAGTCCTTCAAAACCTGTAATAATAGCAAAAGCTACAAGTATGAGTGGATTTGCAACATATCGTGGTGGAGATTACAAGTTTCGCACACACGTATATCGCGTTGGTGGAAAGCTTATAACACACATGGGATCAAAGTTTGTTTGGAATGAGGAAAAACGCTATATCACACCTTTGTATGATGGTGAACAAAGAAAAAATCTATCAACATTTAAGACCGTAGTGGTGGATAGTGAAGAAGATCTCTAACAAATTAGGTGTCTCAAAAGCTCCAGTCGTGGTTATAGATTGTTCCAAACAAAATTAATCTGTAAAATCTTCAAGCGTGGATATAAAGTTGTAATTGGAGTTGAATGAAAATACAAACGAAGGAATATCCGCTTATTGTTTGATTTTGCATGATAAGATTTTAACATACACCCCTCTAAAAGGAATTGTAAAAGTAGTGTTGTATATAGAAACACTCGTTGTGGGAGGGTATAAATAAAACTCGGAGTAAACGGAAAGCTTCAGTTTATCCATACTCTCAGTACGGAAAACATCGCTTTCAAAGATGGGATCATCGCAGTGTGCAACGGATACAACAACAACGATGTTATTAAAAGATAAAGAAAACAAAAACCAATGTAAAGAAGCGGTATCTGAATTTTTATATTTTAACGAAGAAGAATCACGTACAGAAAATGATGTAAACACCAACAACGTAACAAAGGTAATCGGAAAAAGGAAAAGGAAACAAGAAGAGGAAATGCCACTACACAAGTTGATAGAAGTATTTCTTCGTATATCATATCCAGTTTCAAGATGTATGACAAAAATTATATCTATCGGTATGTACAAACCGTTGGATTATTCTCCAACAGTGCTATTGAACCATGGTGCTAAAACTTTGTTGTTTTCGGAAAATGCTTGGGAATCGTTTATTAAACATTTGCATTTGATAGAATGTTATTTGGAGAACAATCTGTTTGGAAGAAAAACTGCAATCAGGCTCTCAGACTGCGACATCGAGATAGATGTTGTTAAACAGCGAGGGGAGCAGCAAGTTAGATTTAGGGAGCTAACCAAACACGATGAAAGAATTTTACTTACCAATTCTGAATTTTATTTATTGAGTTGTGCTACATCATCGATAACAAGATACATGAGACAGCTAGTTTTTTCTTCCCCTGTCGTGAAAGATTACTTAGTGGAAACGATGGAAAAACAACCAGACGTTCAGATATTGCATGGACCTGTGGATACATCGATTTTCAACCGGATACCTGAAGAGGTGGAAATGTGGAGACAAGTTAACGCGTTGGAACAGAGGGAAAACATCGACGAAGAAAAGATAGAAGGATCTAGTTCTGTGAGTGTAACGGAGGAACAAGTGACGGAGGAAAACCACGAAACAATTTCAACAGTAGCAGAACAGACGAGTGATGTTAAAGGTGTAATGAATTTGCAAGACGGAGAAAAATAGAAGAAATAAAAAAAGGAAACAACAGATAAGCTGTAGCAGATGTAAACAGGACAGCAAATATGTTAACATCACGTGGGGTAGGCCTACTGGGGGGGGGGGGGAAGGTGCCCACGTTAAATATACACCAACGCGCTGACAACTGTACGGCCTGATCTATAAAAAAGGGATCTACCGTGGTGTGGAAACCAGTTGTTATCTTAAAACGATATGGAGAGGAAGATTTCCTTCGCTGACAGAGTTGAAGAGATTCAAGAAAAACCTTGTGTAGTAGAATTTCAAGCTTTTCGAGGAAACAAAAATGAATATATCATAAAGGAACTAGTATTCCTAGATTTAAATACAGGGATTGTCTTTCCATTTCTATTTGAACCTCCATTCGCATTTAATAATCTCAACAGCAAAACGAAAAGAACCAATAAATGGACTACGAGATACTTCCATAGTATCGATTGGTGTGATGGGTTTACAAACTACAAGAGTCTCGAAAATATTATGTATCATTTTTGTAATGAGTTTACAACTGTATACACAAGAGGATTAGAAAAACGTAATTGGATACAAGCATATACGACTCGGCAAGTTTACGACGTGATATTGGATAAAAATTTCGAATCTCCTAAGTTGGAAAATATATGTCGACTAGTAAAAAACAAACAACATACACAATCACAGTGCGCATTGAAAAATGTGTACCGATTAGCAGCTTTTTTGGAGCCTATGAGGAGTGGTGGGGGTAGCGATGGGTATAAATACGAAGAGCAAACCTTGACAATGCATGAGTATTACTCTAGACTCCAAGCTAGCAACAACGACGAACTAAATAAATCATGAGTTCACATTTCCTACAAACGTTTGTTGATCAATTCAACGCACAGTCCAAATCAAACTGTTTACTTACTAAAAAGTGTTCAGAACTAAAAGAAAACAAACATTATACAATTCACAATATCAAGAAGATTGACACTTCCATCGGGGATGCCATCGTGGTTTCTTTAAGTGATGCACCATTTACTTCGGGGGATGAACCGAAGTTTCAAGTATTTCTCCCTAAACGATTTGTACATCTTCTACAAAATGAAGATCTGAGAAGCATCGAACCCGGATCCCTGTACCTGGTGTCTCGTGGATCAAGCGGAAACAACTCTACAGAATTATCTCTTCACATGTCACAACGTCCTTAGATTTAAGTTCTGTTTGTAGAATGTACTTTTGTAAAAGATTTAATAAATAAATAAAGAGTAAAAAAACAGCATATCGGTATTTGTTTTGATACCGATATGCTGTTTTTTTTTTTAACAAATTTGGATGACCTTGAACTTTACAACATAAAAGGGGGGTGTAACATCGGTCGCTCATCAGTCTGAAGTAGAACCAGCTAAAGGAAACCCATCATGAACAACGAATTGTATCGAGTTTTAACACATCCCGCACTAGGGTTGGTGAGTTGGAATTTAGAAGCTGTACTGAAGTTCGAAAGAATAATCAAAAACATTATTGAAATCCAGAGAAAAATAGATAGGCATGGTTTGTCAGAAAAAACAAAGTCCAAATATGGTGAACATTACAATGAATGTCCATGGTCAAAGGATGATGCAACTTGTGGTCCCGATACTTGTGTTTGTTGTAGCATTGGCTTAAACAGAAGTAACATCACACGCTTACTTAATGAGCTAGCTTTGGTTCTCAAACCATATGAAACCAGATCATCTGAATAACAAAAAAAATATCTCTAGGTTTAAGTTATCAAATTTAATTCTGCAAACATCACCACACCTAAGTTTGTTACAATCACATAAAAGGGTTGCCACAGTTTTCCAGTGTTCAGTTTGCACACTCTAAGGTTCACGATAACACGATGGGTACCAACGTGAGTGCTTGGAGTTTAATCTCGCAAGAACCTCGATTTCCTCACGGAGTGTTATCCGATAATTTTGTGCAACGTTTCGACACGTTTATGGACTGGGAACTTCTTTCTTTGCACTACATTTTCACTATAGAAATGTTGAGGATGTACTTTCACAGGGTGAATTGGTTTCACGTTTTAAAAAGACAAAGATTCTCAGAAGAAATACTCGTAGAGATGATTCCTACTTTCAACAACTGCTGTTGGAAGGAAATTTGTAAATATCAAAACCTTTCTGAAAGTTTTATCGAAAACTACAAAGATCATTTGGATTGGAATCTAATATTTGAACATCAACAAACGAGGGGGATATTCTTAAAGGAGCATGGACAATATTTACCATTTATGAACTTTAGTGATTACAACGGGTCTGACTACGACGAGGAGTGCTCTACCCCACCGCTACAATCAGAAGTCTACACCATTACACCAAATCTTTGCAACGAGACTAAACACAATCAATCTACTCCTTCAGTACGAAATAACTCCATAAATTTCCGACCTGACCACAAGTCAAAACAGGAGAATTTTACACCACCATCATCGGGAACCCTCTTCATTACACCTCACCTTTATTTGATTTGTATCTTAGGTTTAGTTTTTGCAAATGTAATAATTTAGCGTAGTCAAATTAATGTTTATTGTAAATATGTTTATCTAAATGTTAGAAATAAATATGGGAAAAAGAAAAGCTAGATCGTATCGGTATTTTGTTTCAATACCGATATGTTGTTTTTTTTTAAATTTACTTTGGATGACCTTGAACATTGCAACGTCTGCTGTAATCAACCAATCAGAAGCGGGTTTTCATTCCACGAAAATAAGGTACCTACCGCATAAAAGGACGATGCGAGACCTACTACTATCCACTTTACTCTCATTGGAGCTCGAAGTAACATGTCGTGGTGTATAAAACATCCTGAATATTCAAAAGAAAATGATAGGATCAACTCGTACATACACGCCCGAACGAGAAGTTTTGTTAGCGAATGCAGAATCGAACTCGCTGAAGCAGGATTCTTCTACGCAGGAAAAAAGGACCAAACGATTTGTTTTTACTGCGGTGGTGGACTACACCATTGGCAAGATATCGATGATCCTTGGGAAGAACACGCGAAATGGTTTCCCAAGTGTCCGTTCGTATTGGTACACAAAGGACAAGATTTCGTCAACGAAATGAGATCCAGAACCGAAAGAAACGCCCTACAAAAGAAAAGGATTCCAACAAACAACATTGCTGTACCCCCACCGATAGAAGAATCAAACATCGAGTGTATAATATGCATGAACAAAAATCGTAATTTACTCTTCTTGCCATGCAAACACTGTTTCGCTTGTGACATATGCGGATGGCGATTCGATAACTGTTGTTACTGTAGAGCTCCTATAATTTCTATGATCCAAGTGTTTTTAGTTTAGATCTGTATTAGGTTTAAGTTTTCAAAACAACTATATTCCTTATATTGTGTGTATTTTAAATTTTCAATAAAGAATTTAAAAAAACCAGCATATCGGTATTCATCCCACTACCGATATGCTGATTTTTTTTTAAACCCAAACAACGACCTTGAAAATATCGATCTATCCTAGCTCTGACACGTCACCATGACGTAACCCACTACACCATGTCCTAGGTCACGTGCTAGGTCATGAACCGATGCTTATATAATATCATACAGTGTAAAAAGATCCATGTTTAGCAATGAAGTGATAGATATATTAGAAAGACTAGATGACGGTGAAAGAAACCGTACCTAACGGTGAAATTAGTTAAATTGAATAGTTTTCTGTACTACAACTAGCAATAAAAAAACATTCAAACAGTTTTACAAAAGGACAAACGATAAACAGAAATACTTTGGATTACAATACAACCAAGAGTATTTAATGAGAGTTAACATTTGCTTTAAATAAATAGTAAATTATAGGGTAAAGAGCGGGAAATTTGTTTTTATATAGCTTGATCGTTTGTACGTCTAATATTAATCAATGTGCAATATACCAAATGTTTGTTATTTTAAAAATCATTCAAAAGCATAACGATTTGAATGAATAAACCAGTCTTAGAAATATAAGGTACTAGGCCTATGTTGCAAATGTGGCACATGGTTGTAATTAGTGGAACAATGATCTGCCCGCATGTACCGCCAACTGTTCACGAAGAAGTAGAAACACTGTGTACATTACTTTTCCATACCAGTTAAATAGCTGATACACCTTGCTGGATTAAAGTGATATTTTAGTTTAGATCTGAATTTATGTTTATAATGGCGACATAATAAAATAATGGTTTTTAATCAGTTTTCTGTACGAAACATTGCAAACCAAAATCCAAACACTTTTCGTAATATGTACATAATAACAAACTTTTCACTTAACGATCTTATAAAATGCAAAGACAAAAGTGGAAATATTTTAATTGCGACTGTTTGCTGTATGCCAGATAGCAATCATAAACAGCATAAAAAGAATGTGTAAGATCGGTCTCTCATCAGTCTGTAGTGGAACTAGCTAAAGACAACATCTCATTAACAACAAATTATATCGCAAACATTGCAAAGGTAACATGTACAAATAGTTATCTCGCACAGTTTTATATCACATATATAGCTAATTTATCAAATTTAACGAAATTCCTACTATGTTTCCAATAAAAGAAACAAACTTTGAGTGTATAATATGCATGGACAAAAAATCGTAATTTACTCTTCTTACCAATGCAAACACTGTTTCGCTTGCGACATGTGTGGATGATAATTTGACAACTGTTGTTACTGTAGTAGATCTCCTATAACTTCTATGATCCAAATGTTTAGTTTAGCTTAGATCTGTATTAGGTTTAAGTTTTCAAAACAATTATATTCCTTGTATGTAAATTTTTGATTTTTCAATAAATAATTAAAAATCAGCATATCGGTACCTATCCCTTTACCGATATGCTGTTTTTTTTAACCACAACAATAACCTTGAAAATATCGATCCACCTAACTTTCACACCTCAGCATGTCGTCATCATGACGTCACCATACCGTAACCCACCACACCACGTGCTAGGTCACGCACCATTACCACCAGATGCTTAACCATCAATTAAGCACCACATGGCTCTTGTGACGTCACTCCTCAGCAGCCCTATGTATCCACTACTCACTCAGTATAAGAACTGTACTTAATTAAACGCTCTGCAAGACACTGTTTGAGCATGCTTGCTCTATCCAGTTTAAGTCCTTTGTGGGCCAACAACTAGAGTACATTGTATGTCTGGTCTTATTAGTTTTATCTTCATACGGGAAGAATGCGTTTACACCTAGTTAAAATGAACATTATGTATTAGTTTGGTTTACGAATTAAATTACCTGACATGTTGTAGTGTCCATAGGACTTTGTTTGGCGAATGAGTTTTAAACGAGGGAAGGGAATATTCGTGAATAACTTATTTCAATTTACGAGGCTTTTCCGTATATTATGGTCAAAAAGCGACCAAGGAAGCTGGTTCAAATCTGAAACCAGCGCTGAGTTCATTATTTTATCCACTACTTGAGCTGTTTCCTACCCGTAAATTCTCGTCATAGTAGACGAAAATGATATGAAAACTCTACGACCCCGCAGAGTACTAATTGGATTTATGTAGTGCAAGGAGTCAACCTGTTGAAGTTTATCACAACCTAACGGACATCAATGGAGTGTTTGGACGTAAAGAATGTGAGTAAGGGTGGAGGAAGTTAGTTTATAATTACATTTGCACGATGTTTTGCACGTTGTAGGCCGGCTTCGGTGATTTATCAGTCTTCATTGAGGCCGCTGAGACCGAAGTTGGAGGTATTTTGTCTCCGGAAAGAGAGATGCAGAACTGATAAGGGACGCCATTAAGACTATCAAGGACTACGGTATGTCCTAAGGGTCTTAAGCTCGTCGATAAGGAAGCAAAGTTTATTTACATCTATGCAGACTTGATGGAAAACGATGAAACATCGTTGCTGGTCTCGTTGTGTAGATTGTTTACAGAATTCTGCGAGCTAAATCCCTTCTATTTTTACGATTAAATACTTTCCCTTACACACATCATAGCAATAGCCATAGATCTCTATGGTGTTGAGTTTTTTCCACATAAACCCAATCATTAAACGTGGTTCATGTTTGGTGGTGGCATCGATTCCTCCTCACATCATTTTTGGCTCTTATAACGAAACTAATTGAGAGTTTTAAACATTTATAATACATAGTGATCGCAGAATTTGTTAGCAATAAAATAATAACTTTAAAAATACTCATCACCCGAATCACCCAATTTTCGTGCAGGATTTTTTTATCCACCAGAGTGACATTTGTTGTCACTTACCACATCATCAAATGACGTCACTCAGGCTCCATCTTTAAATATACATTAGGATTTTGAATTCCCTTTTAGAACCATAGACATTTATTTACTGTTCATGTTTATTTCCAAATGTTATCACTTATTCATTTGAACCTTTTGATATTTACCACTTACAATACAAAAGGTCTGGGACAAACTTGGGCAATATTTACGACGTCATAAAAACACATCTTCATTTCATTATTTATTTTCCCTTTACATGTTTTTTATTTTGCTTGAGAAGATTAAGTACGATATTGCATTTATTTATCACGAATTGTAAGATGCTTTGGGGTTTCTCATTGACACAGAGTAGTTGTATTTGTTGTCCACACCAAAGCCTCACTGTTGTTGGCGATTCAACATTGACTGTCCCTCTGCTGACCAGTAAACATCAGGGGGCAAAACAGACTTTGGTAAACTGAACTGACAGGAGAGTGTATTTTAACTTCATTTTAATTATTTTAATACGAAGTTCCTTTACCTATTGTACATAAATCATACATCTAAACGTAAAGCCATTGAGTATAGTAATATTTGATTAGTCTATGGAACCCTAAACATAGATTTCCGTCCTTTTTTTTTGTGAAATAGTAACAATTTGTTCAATAATATTAACCTAAACGTTCTGAAATGGTTACCAGTACTAGTATCTAGCCAATACCGAAGTGTGTTGTTAAAATATTGTATCAGTATTCCATTTTTTACGACACCGCAAGGGATTTTATAAAGGGTGTTATTTTTTACACAACCCAAATTAAAAGTACCATAAGACACTGTTTAACGACAAAACAATTTCACATTTTGGTATCCCTGTATTTTTTAAATTGCCAATCAGCTGATATGAATCGTTGCATATCTATGAGTTTTAGTGTTAGTACCGGGGGACCGAGCCATGGCTCGGAATAGTTGAATTCGATTTTAAAAGCAATATAAAGGAAAGGAAACTCTTATTTACAACTAATTTCGGACTTAATTATTTAACTTCAAGTGGAATTTCAATTTTTTATTATGGAATATTTTACCTGGCAATCCACAACACATTATTTTATTTTACAGTCAATCGATGGTAAAAACCACTCATATGACATACCACACGAATTTAATGTAGGCCTATGCAATTAAATTAATAAATGTATATATTTTTTTAACTTACCTGGTCTTCATCAGCTTTGTGCCTTTTAAAGAAATTCCCCAACTTTTTCAAACTTTTATTTGGTGGTCGTCCTCTTTTCGTGATTTCAGATTTTTTGTTGAGTATATTTCCATCTAGTAACGAATTTTTTTAGGCAATATGTTTACAAACAAAACTCTATTGTTGATACTTTAATCACTAACATGTGACTTAACCACATGTGCATAATGCAAAATTTTTATTTCAGTATTAGTTTTGCCATAATGCATAATGACATAATACAATCCAATCGGATTGAGTCAACTCTAGATTTTAAACCAAGTTAACCACAATAAGAATAAAATATACTATATTCGAATTCTTTCGAGCTAGTTATATAGTCTAAACGTATATAATACACTTTTTACCGTTCTAGAGTTAATATATAGTTACCAAAATATGCGCTTGCATAAAGCTCATATGATTGACATACTGTACCACTTTTCCATAATTTCATACTAAATATCTTAACCTTCTCTTAGCATTTAAGCATAAATAGAACATGATAAAACATAGTCCCTTAGTAGATTTTCCATCCTTATGGAACAGCTGAAGCCAATTTTATTGTTAGTTCTGTCCGGTTTTCTGTTTTGTTTACAATTTGTTTCTTGTTATTTCAAAACTAACCCTAAAATAATAGAAACAAACTGTAAACAAAATACCCCCGCTGCAGCAAACCTGCCGACTAAGCGAATTATATTAGACTTGATCTCTGCATAATATAGGCATCCCGTTGAATTTTTTAGTATTTTAGATAGCCTATGTAATCCAACTGCCGCAGACGCTTTTCACACTCCGCAATACTAACCTTACTTACAATGTATCGAGTAATCTTCAGTATAATCTTTGCTCAATAGTAACAACTGATGTTTTTCCTCTTGTTCTGTATTTGTAATTTGCTAGTATACTGTGGGTAGTTGGCTTTTATGAACACATGCTACAACTTCAAGTCTTTTGTTTACTTTAAGTAAACTGGGTGGTCTTTGGTGGTCTTTGATACTTAACAGGATAGCTCCAGTACAGTTCCAACTTAAATTACGTTTCTTTACCGGAAAAATCAAATTTTATGAATCGTATAGTGATTACAACCTCAGTTTATTAAGTGCCAAAGCTTTTGTGATAATAATTTTAGTAAGATAAAGTGATTTTTAACTGTGAAAACGAACTTCAATACTTGGTAAGATCAGACCATACTACTTCCATAAGCAGACTTTTTATAGAAGATTTCAGTAATTTCAATAGTTTTCAAACATAAACCTACTATTTCATAAGCTTCTACAGTTTAATATCAATAATTTAACGTGAGTGCAAAAGTGAAAAGTGAACTATTAAGTTTTTAAATAGTTAACATAACTGAAATATGACCGGTAGACGGCCATTTTGAATTCTGCATGAAACTGAAACTAGCCATCATTGCATGCAAGTAGTTAACTTAGTAGAAGTAGAAGAACTATCAAGCCAATCAGAACGCTCTACTTCTGAAAGCTCAAACCACCAAACACTCACGCATGCACATCCCTATTTACTATTTATTCACACACTCGCACTTAGCCTAATTGTCATATTTATCACAAACAAAACCACTCTAGCCAAACATGAACATACATTAACCTCTCATCCTGACTCAATACAGGGAAATTAGGACATAGCTCACCAAACCCAAAGACTGCTTTTCCAGCCCGCCTAACACCTTTGGGCCACCACACACCAAAGACCCCTCTCCTTTTTCCCAAATATCCCCCCCCCCCAAAAAAAAAAAAAAATGCCTCAAACAAGGAAAAATAAGACAAAGAGTAAACAAGAGACTGACCCTCCCCTGGAGGATACTCTGCATAATAGGCCTACGTATCCATGTATAGTCTGTAACATAAGTATTAACGATGATGACAAAGCAGTAGCCTGCAACTGTAGTGACGTAAGTTGGTACCATATAGGCTGTGTTAATGTTAGCGATGAGCAGTATAGTATCTTAAGGGACGAAAACGACACACTAGTTACATGGGTTTGTCGTAATTGCAAGGCATTGTCTGTAGCACATAAAAAAGACACTATGGAAGATAAGCAATATAATGAAATAATAAAGATCCTACTCGATGATATAACAGATCTTAAGAGTGAAATAGATAACCTTAAAACAGAAAATATTAGGCTCTCTGAAGTAATTGCAAAAAAGACTGAAGTTATTTTTAAACTTGAACATGCAATCTGTAATATAGCTAATGACAGCAAGCAGGTAGGGCCAAAACCAACAAATGAAATCAGCAATAGAGAAACTGAAGCAAAGAGTAGGCCTAAGAATGTAACTACTAATATTACTACCGAGAATAAAGCCCAAAACGCACTGCCTACCAAAAACAATGTAAATAGGAACGAGCATAGGGGTAGCTCTTCTAAATCCGTAAGTAAGAACGTCTCCTTTAGCGATAAACTGAAACAAAACACCATGGTACATGAATATGACTCTGTTACCCCTGAGAAGGAAATTCGTAGACTTCCACTAATTATAGGTGACTCGTTATTGACTGACACCTCTAGAATTATTAGTAAGTCAGAGCACAAGGCAAATGTGAAAGTAATCCCCGGCGGAAGAATACAGGATTTCAGTAGATTCCTCTCTGAGCAAAGGACACTTCCAAAAAAGGTTATTGTAAATTTTGGTTCTAACAACATGTCATCAGCAAGAACCCCGAACCATGTAATGCGTCCACTCTGGCTGGCTATTGAGGCATACAAGAAACTCCACCCAGGGACGGACTGGTATGTGATGTCAATACCATATAGATATGACAGTTACCGTAGATTCATAGAGGAAACCAACAATGCACTACGATTCATGTGTGCGCAGCTGAAAATAAATTTTATTGACAACACAAGCCTATTAGGAGAAGAACATCTGAAGTGGGACGGAGTCCATCTAAACAGCGAAGGGGCGGAGATCCTGACCAGACGCATCATTGACATCATCGGACCTGTTGCAGAGGACGTAGATGAGAGCCATGATGAAAATCAAGAGCACCCAAACTCCAAGTCACCGACTTCCCCGCAGACGACATAGCACACCGGCCAAAACCCACCCCCCACCAGCCTAACAACCAACATATCCGACAAGTTTCCAACACACAGCACAATATTAATTTCCACAAACCATTAACTATCTTCCATCTCAACATACAGCGTGGACTACAAAACAAAATTGACAGATTGCTTATAGAGGTAGACAAAATTAGGCCTGACATCTTGATCCTGTCGGAACACGGTCTAAAGAGTGAAGAGCTCGCAGTTACAAATATTGAAGGATATGTGCTGGCATCACAATTCTGTAGAATCCATCACATGTGGGGTGGTGTTGCACTTTACCTAAGAAATAATTTTCATATCGACTCAGAAGAAATTAAACTCCAGGAACTGTGTACGGCAGAAGAACAAAAATTTGAGACTGTTGCAATCAAACTAAAATATAAATTCTATAACATCATACTGATTGGTACATACAGATCACCTGATAGTACTACTGAAGAGGATTTTCTAACAAAACTGGCACACGTCTTACAGAATTACACCACGAAAAATAACTACTGCCTGATCCTAGGCGACGCCAATTTTGACATTTTGAAGCCTGACAATCGGGGTGTAAAAAATCTCCTATGCCTGTTGGCTGAATATGGGTGTTACGCATATGATATTCCTGTGACGAGAAAAACTCCAACATCTCTCTCTAGTATTGACGGATGTTACACCAACTTACAACCAGATGAAATATCTGTACAAGCACACCTGACCAGTCTTTCGGATCACCACTATTTAATATGTAAAGTTAAAAATAAGAATAAACACCAGCCAGCTACCTATAAATACTCAAGAAATTTTTCTAAGGCTAAATTGAAAGAGTTAAAGGAAAAACTAAGTACAGTGGATTGGGCGCCTGTTTATGCATTGAGATCTGTGGATGAAAAATATAACAACTTTCTAAGGATTCTTCGACTCAACATGGACCACATTATGCCTAAGGAACCAAAGAGGGTCTCAACAACAAACAAAAATATTTTTTGGGACAAGGACATCTTGGAACAAAAAGCAGCTCTGCAAATTGCCCACAACAAATATCTGCTCACTGGTGCAGAGGACGACAAGGAAGGTTTCCACGACATAAAGAGAGCTTACGACCAACAAGTTAATAGTACACGAAGACGCCACACTGCAGAAAAAATAGCTCAGGCTGACAATAGAACTAAAGCTATATGGAATATAGTTAATAATGAGAGAAAGAAGAGCACTACACAACAAAAACAAATTAGCCTAATGCAACATGGCAAACTAATACATGACCCTTATTACGTGAGCAATATTTTTAACAAATTATATACACAGCCCACCCTGGAACATACCACCAACCAACCAGAAAATGACATCAAGCTGATGGAACCTGACAGAGGAGTGCCACCGTTGTCTTCTTTCAACTACATATCTGAACGGGAATTGGATAAACTCTGTAGCAGTATTAAGCCTAACAACTCTGCGGGATTTGATGATGTCACAGGGAAGATTCTCAGGTTCTGCAAGGAAGAGCTATTAAAGCCTGTTTGCCATATTATCAATAGCTCCATACAACAAGCCACAGTGCCTGAGAAGTTAAAGATAGCAAAAATCTACCCTGTCTTTAAAAAGGGCGACAAACATGAACCCAATAATTACAGACCAATTTCAAATCTGCCAGTCATATCTAAACTGCTTGAGCGTGCTATTTATAACCAATTATCCACCCACCTTCAAAACTACAATCTTTTATCTCCATGCCAACACGGTTTCAGAAAGGGTCATAGTACCAACACGGCAATAGCTCATCTATGCAAAACCATAAATGATCTGTGGGAAAATAAGTGTAGCCGCTTCAGCTCTTTTTTTGGATCTACAAAAAGCCTTTGACAATTTAAACTGGGAAATTTTTCTTCAGAAACTTAAACTGTTCAATATCACGGACCTAGCTCTAAATTGGGTTAAAAATTACCTTGATGACAGGCAACAATTTGTCGAATTAGGCTATCAGCACCACAACACAATTGGAACCGTCAAATCATCCTTAATGAAAACAGTGGTAGGAGTCCCACAGGGATCGATATTGGGTCCTTTGTACTTTTTAATTTATATTAATAGCCTACCAGAGTCACTGAACCATAATCTGAGAACCATACTCTACGCAGACGATACAACAATAGTAATCCCTACAAAGTACCACGAGAACAATAGCAACATAGTCAATTCAACCCTGGACGAGGCTACCTCTATCTGCAAGTCTCTTAAACTCAGCATTAACACCACAAAAACCGTTCACATAAGTTTCAAGCCAATCAACAGTAATAGAGCTGATGAGGACTGGCAAGGATTCTTAAGGATGATGTGGGGTGGCAAGGATAATTAGAGCTATAACTGATGAAAACACTGCAATTCTGGCCTACCACTCACTTTTTTCTTCCCATCTGCGGTATGGAATCGTCGCCTGGGGATCCACCCAGGAGAAGAACACAGACCGCATCTTGGTTCGGCAAAAGAAGACCCTTAGAACAATACTGCGCCTGCAACCCTCGGAGCACTGCAAACCATTTTTTACCCAACACAAAATCCTTACCGTCTATTCCCTCTATATCTATGAAACCATAATCCTGGCCAGACAACAATCCCCAACCCTACGACAAGAGAAACATTCCTATAACACTCGCAACAAACACAATATTGACCTACCTCAGCATAGACTCCAAAAATTTAACAAAACCCCAACCTATTCTGGCTCATTTTTCTACAATCTCTTGCCTCAAGACCTAAAAAATCTACCACCAACACGCACATTCAACATAAAACTTAAACAATACCTTGCTGATAGGCCCTACTATAAAATCTCAGACTTTGTGTCTGACCACACTTTCTCACGTCTCGCCTCGTGAAGAAAGAAGACCCTGCAGTTTGAATTGACGATTCCCCGATCGGCTGATCGTGGAGAAGACGCCGGATGTAAGATGTAAGATGTTTATCCTTGTTATTTAATTCATCCAACATGGTTACCTAGCAACCCATAAGACTAATGGAAATAGTTATTTGTGTAACTAGTGGTGAAAGTGGCACTTTGCTGCACACGAGAGCAATGTTTACGCACGAGCCGCAGGCGAGTGTGGAATGATCTCGAGTGCAGCAAAGGCCTTTTTCACTCGTGTTACACATTATATTTTTCCTACAGTCACTATAAAGCATATAAATAATTAGTCTTTCAAACACTATACAACACGTTTTTAGGTTCAGCTGGCAACACAAATGGTGCCCTAGAGAAAGTAGTACCCGCGGTCCATATCACTCCGCTATTTTTCCTCGGCAAGAAA